>NC_048580.1:41339627-41577127 GCF_013265735.2 Oncorhynchus mykiss | reverse complement strand
ATTCCTATAACCAGAATAAACTCTGGGCTCTCATCATAGCCTCATGTTCCCAGACAAACTCAAGGCTCTACAGTATCACTTGATTGGGTTCAACCTTATGCATGCACGTTTTGAATAGTATTGAACCCTTATTAACACTAGTGTCAGTGCGTGACAGAGCTGTCACTGTGATGAGGGGGCTGTGCAGCGTTGGGAAACGAGGGGAAAGGAGAGTACAGATCCATCAGACAAGAATGGTTTCAAACTCTGGAAATGTCAGCGTGGACAGAAACGCAAAGGTGTTCTCGTCAATTGACAGGCAGCCAGCCCAATACTGAACCTGTCAGAGAACAACCAGAACAAATGTTAGTACAGGTGCTCAGTAACAGATATGGCTAGCCGAGCCTCTGTCTCCGCGAGATAATGGTGCATTATTTAACCAGATTAAACTCAACTAATTCAAGTCAAATATCAGTCCATCACAATCATAATCACGACCATGTACATCAGAAGCATCATCATCATCACACTGTAGTGGGTACATCCTGCTATATTGTTTGCTAAGAACCAAATCACTTATAGATGCTGTTAAAGCGTCCCTAATATGGTCATCGTGTTTTATTGCAGGAAGCAGAACTAATGGTGTGTATTTAAATGACTTTAAATGACAGCGCTAAATCTAAAAATGAGTTGGGTACAGTGCACTGCCTTTTTACAATGATCCTCCCTTTGATTCAATCAAGCTCATCTTTTTCAGGGCCATAAGCCATGAAGGTCATTGGTACTTCATTTTGTATGGATTAAGTCTGTATGCGTTTTATAGCTTATTTAAGTTCCTGTAGGTGAAAACGAATGAACTAATGAAAAAAAAAAAAAAAAAAAAAAAAAAAAAAGATATGGCTGTAGGAAGCAATTTCGCAAACGTTTTGGACAGAGGCAACATGATTTTGTCGATTAAGTGTTGACATTTAATGAAAGAGCAGACCGAGTAAAGACAATGTCCATGTGAAATTGGACCATAACAATGTAACAACAAAATAAAATGCAATACAGGCCTAAACATTCTATTTTATAATAAGCATTGTTAGCAGGTCAATAATAAGACTACAATTATGAGTAGGCCTACTCAATCAGGCTATAGTATACTATTCTCCTCCGTCCAATTTCAATGCGGGATGAAATATTGTTTTGAACAAAAGTGTTACGGAGTTGCTTGAAAAAGCCAAAGAGCCCCTTGTGAGTCTAAGGTCACACAGATGAACGGTCACCGTCGTCAGGAGGCAAGAGAAAGGTCACGGGGTCAGAGTTGAACTCTGGAGTAACTGCATACATTAGCACGACTTGCACAAGCTTAAGTGCATGTTTCCATAACCCTATACAATAGTGGTATATTCATTCATGTAAAACTATGCATTGAAATTCCCAAAATATGTCAAATGTTCTACACTGTAATGAATTCAAAGGAAGGCATTGGTCAGTAGTAGGCCAATAGTTTGCAATAAATAATTGCATTAATTCCGAGCATAAGTAACTGAAGTAATTCCGTGCTTCCAAATGTTTTGTAATTTTCAGCCCTGCGACATATTTATGGGTGATATATAGGCCTAACACACGCATGCAAAAAGCTATTCAACTAAACTAGGCGATTCGATATTTCCGAAAATAATATGGATTCATCCCTTCCATGGTTTTAACTTTAAACGTGACAAACTATAGACCCTATATTAACACCACGGATAACCTGTCACTCCGTCAATAACGTTTTTATGAAGCATGTGAACAAACAGTTAACGAACGCATTTCAGTGGAATAGTGGCGTCGTGCCCAGTCAATCTATTGGTTGATTTACTACAGGGGAACACCACAGTTTAGATAGCGTTTTATTGTTGAACACATGTTGAAACTGAAGTGTTCAGAAGTGGATTTTTATTTTTTGATGTATGTTTATGGCGAGGCTATTAGCATACTCGTTAAGGAAAGAGGATTCTACAATTAATTAGCATTTACAGTACCGTTGAAACGCGTTCAAATGTTTGATTCAAATGGTCGGATTAACGTTGATCAATACACTAAACCTGTTAGTCAATAAATCTATCATTCAATTGCCAAATGAATCCCTCGGCGCTCGCGGTATAATTCAAACTATTAACGGATAGAAACAAAAAGAGTGAAACAGGAGATACAGAAAGATGAAGAGAAGAGCACAACAATGTTGAGTAGAGGTGGAAATATAAAATCAAGAATGATTCATATTCAAGGACATGAAAAATCTAAACGGAATAATAAATATAACTCAAATAACTGTTCATTTATTCCAAATTTGTGACCAGAAGATGTATTACTGTAGATAGGCTATTGACAAAAATATTGTAAATTATTTTGGAAATAGATTTCAGCCATGGTGCTTTTAAAAAAATTAATTAGATGTTCTTTCACCTTTTAAACGAAGAGAAAACCCTGACAGAAATATACATGCTTTTTAGTCAAGAACATTTCAGGTAGGCTGTTCCCGAAGAAAGAGCTGGCCACAAAATGATTGTAATGCTGCTTTAATGACATGTAGGCTAACTTATAATAATTAACAACTCAATAAATAAATAAACAAATACATATAATACATATTATAATAATAGTTATGTCTGATTAAACTTATTTGGTATAAACTCATAAAGTGCCTTAATTTTACTACAGCTGACACCGGAGAACAAGTCAAATAGCCTACTCCAATCGAAAGTCTCAGGTAGGCTTATATTGCCTCGTAAAATAATGGTTCAATAAATACAGAAAATAAATATGTGAGCCTCTAAAACTAAGAATCGCCGAGTCAAACATTTTACAATAAATTATTCGCGTTCACAAAACTTACCCTGCTTTCGTGGTTTTCGTGCAAAACAACATGATCCTGATTTAACCAATTAGGCTAACTAAAATTCCCCCAAACGGAGAATTAAACCAGCTGCAGGTTGGTGACACTATCACAATTTTTAGGCCTACACACCTTGTTTTGTAACGCACGAGACAGGTCCTCTGCTAGTTGGTGTTTGGGAGAGCACGAGGTCGGGTCAGATGTCCAAGTTGTTGGAGCGTGAGTGTTCTGAGCATCTCGAGGACGCCAAAGGGGTCACCGGGAGAAGAAGGCCCTCGCGCGTTAATTTCTTGTGTTTCATGAGCCGGTTCTGGAACCAAATCTTCACCTGCGTCTCGCTCAGCTGCAGGGCGCTCGAGGGCGTCAAGTACTTGTTGAAGTGGAAATCCTTCTCGAGCTCCGTGAGCTGTTTTGTGGTGAAGTTGGTCCTTGGTACCCGGTTAGCAGTAAGATGGTGCCCATCGGTGGTTACCTCCACGTCCTCTGTCCATACTGACCCCCGTGCAACTATACTCAATCCACAGGCCATGTGCATCTTGGCTGAAAAGACAGTTAAAACACAAGTATATCATTATTATAAGGAGCATAAAAGTGTTTCTGAAACTGACCATGGAGACCACACTGGCTGCAACATAAAGTCATCTTATCCAATGAAAGAGATGAATGAAGGTTTCAGGGGGATTAAAGTGATTACAGAATGACTTATAAAACATATATTCAATATATTCATTAAGTTAATTGGTTATGTGTATCTGTGTTGAGATCAATACACTGGGTGGCAATGAGGAGTAAAAAATGTGGCACTAAAAGAGTCACATTTTTGTTGCAGTGCCCAAGATTCGGCTATGGTTCTGAGACATGGATAGATAAGTAGCCGTCGTGGCTTTTGCCCTAGTCACACACTGGACACTGGACTTAAACCAGACTTAAACAGCTGACTCACTAAATCCTCGGGACTAGAGTAGGTGTGATGAAATCCCTAGTCTGGAGTGTTTCTTAATCCTGGCACTGGAGACCTAAAGCAGAGCACAATTATTTATTTTCACCGTAACACATGAATGATGACTTGATCATTTTGATCAGCTAGAATAAATGTACAAAAAAATAGTGCCCCCGCTTTGGGTCTCCGGGACCAGCATTTGGAAACACTGATTATAGGTGTTGGATTGTTTGTGATGGAGACACCAACCCCATCATGGTGTCTGTCTATGGTGATTATAGGTGGGTCAATTGACTGGTACTGTATCCGTACTGTACCATGGACTCAATAAGGCCAGGTATTGGATGTAATAACTTCTATCATAATTCATAAGAAAGGTATAGGAATTGAAGAGGCTATGAAGAAGAGGCCTCTTAGACACGTCAGCTCATAGGAGACGTCTTGAAATCCATGTTTTAGACAAAGGAGAATGTCAAGGAGAGGTTTACCTAACCTATAACCTAAACTAAGAGCCTTTGGTGACTATGAAGAGGCCAACACAGGCCAAACAACACAGTAAGTAATTAAGCACCTGGGCTCTCAGGAATAGAACATCACATGTACATTCTGATGAATGACTTCTAAGATAATAGAACTGATGCTGGCCAGGAGGAATGAAGAATCAAACTGAAAATATTCTCCTTGGCTGGGAATATTAACGACTCGCATGCTTTAAAAATAGCCAGCCAGCAAAGCCAGGGCAAGCCGCTGAGGGAAAGTATTCCCAGCCAAGGAGAGACAGAAAGAGAAAGTGAGAGAGAGAGAGAGAGAGAGAGAGAGAGAGAGAGAGAGAGAGAGAGAGAGCAAGAGAGAGAGAGAGAGAGAGAGAGAGAGAGGATCAATACACATTGCCTCAGCCATCTGGGCATCCTGCCCACAGTAATTCAGGTGCTGTCAGAGCATAATTGAAGAATGAGGCACTGGGAGTATATACACTGTACCAGCAGATCAACTTGCAGAGACGGGTTGTATGAAGGCCTTTATGCATGAGAGAATATAGGGATGCTTTGTTTTCGTGCCAAGACAATACACCCTACAGAAAAAAAACGTTGCTGCTGCTTTCACTAATCATACTACTGGTAAGAATGTAGCCCTAATGAGATATACTCCAACCCCGAGAATCATTCTTATGATACTACGTCTATCCTTTAAATCTACCCAGCTGTTTGTATGATAGCTTAAAGCCATCAGGCAGTAACATACAAACGCTGGCTAGAGGACATGGATACTAGTCCTGGCAAGCAACAAAAACAATCAATTTAAATCAAGACATTTTGAATGAGAAATTGTTGTAATTGTAGATGTCTCTGAGACAAGTAACAATGAAGGCATGTCATCTTTGATTAACCATTTACTGCAGTGGGCTATATCGGGGTCACACAGAAAGATTATTGGTCGTTTTAAACATGATCAATTACTTTCAATGGGCAAAGTCAAGAAACTGCAGGTATTCTACGGGAGTTTTTAGTAAGTACGATCTCATTTCTACGAAATCAGAAAGTATACGCTGAATGCACAGTAAAGACCGATGTGTTGTTGGTGGACTGATGATATGTGACTATGATTATGGTCAAAAGGTGAACGCGTAAAGGTGCTTGGCATTGAGATCAATACACAAGGCTCTCATTACTATACCGACAGATAATCAATAGGCAGAGAGCTCTAACGTTTTTGGGAGTGAGCTTGGCTAAACTTACCTGTGCACACTGAACCCTCAGGTCCTACTGCCTTTCCAGAGCACAGTGATGCAAATTAAAGAAAGGCGCAAGTGGATAGAATAAAACTATTCTATTCTTTTCTAGAAATATCTCCATAATTTTCTGTGCCCCAATAGGTACAGAGAGGCAGGCATATGTGTGTATGCCTGTGTATAGACCCAGTACATCCTAATTTTTCCAATCTGGGTTGAATTGATGAATACGTAGGTAAAATGTCACTAACTGTATGGTTATTGGGGTTGACTGATTCAGGAATTACAAGTGCTCAGTTATACTATTCATATTTTATAGCCTATTACCTTTTGTTAAAAGTCACAATTATGTATTTATTTCTGAAGCCATTTGGTGCAATAGGCTACATGAATGCAAATAAATACGTGTCTTGTAGTTGATCATGTTGACCGACTTTTGCGAAATTTCAGCTATGCACAAAAACACGTCAAACTTGTTTTGCCTGTTGTACAGTAGCCTACAGTAGCCTAGCTTATACTTTCGCACAGCACAGCACTGTCCTACCTACAGTAGCCGATTTGAGAATATGGCACATCTGTTGCAGACTACTTTTCAACATATGATAAGTAATGAATAACGGTTTACCAAACGTTAAATGTAGATGTAGAAACGAATTGATAACTAATGATACAGTACTCATTCATCGTTTAAGACTTGCTATTGGTTTTCGTATCAATAACAAATGAAACGTTTTTACAAATGATTTGGTCAATAAGATAGCTGTCGTCTTTCCAAATGGGAACGTGAACGACGTGTCCAAAACTTACCCGTCCGAGGTCGAGTTCTCTTCACTTTCAACCACTCAAAAGTTTTGCTCCTGTGACTTAGTTCAGGTACCTTACACTTGGGGTCCGAGGGAGAGCCACTGTCCACAACAGCAACGTGAATCTTAGGCCCATCATGAGTGTAGATTTGAAAGTGTGCATTTACACACCCGAATTCGGAGTGCGCCAGCGCCTCAGTCGCGGTGTTGTGTGTGGAAGAGGAGTATCCAAGTCCGGGAAGTCGTGCTCGTGAGCCAGGAGATAGGAGGGGAGACGAGAGTAGCGGAGGCAAGCCGCTGGCGTGGTGGAAAAGCCCTGACTCTGTGTTAAGGGAAGGGCTGCTCGAGCCTGAGCAGACCCGGAGCTGACTTACCGTGCAGTCTGTTTCAGAACTGGTTTCGAAAAAAGATGGGTAACTGTGTTGCAATTAATTAATATTCCCTGCCAATCTCTGCTGAAGTTTTTCCTTAGTTGCCAGCGCTAACTTCAGGATAAGTTATCTGGTCCAAGTCCCGTATCATGACCTCCCCAGGTCGGTACCCCCCCTGCTACCCTCCCCATTACACGCTAACTCTTGATGTGAATTCACCTACCATAATCGTTGGACCGGTCAAACGGTCGTAGAACGCATGGACAAGTAGCTGTAGCTAACACCCAACAACGCATGGATGGACCAAGACAGCGACCATGCATGGACAGTCAGATGGGCATGCCCTGGAGAAAGTCGATCTCTGATTGATGGAGATGACGTGCCCTCTTGGTCTTGGCCAATAGCTGGACATCTCTGTCATCCATCCGGGACAACGCTGATTAGCCAAGCCAAGCAAGTTGTAGACTATTTTGGGGTGGCCAAATGAATGGACTCCATCCAGTACAGCAGGCAATGCCAGTGTAGACCATTCGTGGTAACTTTATTTTCTCAAACAGGTCCGTTTAAATATTTACGCGTAAGATGGACACATGAAGTGGCACTTTGTGACTGGGATATGGAGGACTGGGATATGGAGGACTGGAATATGGAGGAGCAAGTAGGCCTAAATGAAGGAAAGTTCCCTGAGACGATAGACCGAAGTTTTGCATTCATCACAGTGTCCGCGCTCATATTTCAAACAGGCACAGGCAAAATGACGGCAGATTGGTGTGTTCCTCTTTACGCGCACAGTGCTGCAGGCTTTCTCCATCTACCAACTTTGTGACTCTGTATACATCACGCCAGATTTGTTGTTATCATTTACGTAAACGATTGGGCCTATAGCTGTTATTTAATAACTGCTTTTAAGGTACAAGCCAATACCATAACAACACTTGTTTGCAGGTCCTGGATTGAAATGTTTGCCAATATTGGCCTAAGACGTTCATTAGTATAGGCCTACATAATGTAAAATGCCTAAACAAACTAGTAGGAAGGTCGACTATAAGCTTAAGTGGATACAGTCTATTCATTGGCGTTAGGGTCTTACGCAACTATCCTGCGATGACGGTTTTTTCAGCAGCAGTGGCCGCGTTCAGTGCAGGGCTAAGGGTCATGTGAAAGGCACACTTAATGGGTTCAAAGGTCGTGACAGTGGCTGTTGAGCTGTTCACTGGCAGCATATCTGTAATTAGTCTCCGAACAACTAGGAAAATAGCTCCGAGGACAAAACCCAAAAGTTTTGCATTTGAGAGACAGATGGACGTTCACGTTTAGGGACCCACTTATCGACAATTATATAGCCTTAGTTAGCTTTATGAAATGGGAAGATAAACTAATAGAACTATGAATGATCAAACTATGTCAATATTGCAAATGCAGGCTCAGCGATGTTATTTCAGATACATATTTCCATCTTCATGTATATTATATATATAGCCGGCCTTCTTCTTGCCATTAAACTGTATTTACATTTTTAATTAGATGGCATAGGAAATGTTGACAGTGCAAATTGAACAACAACCTTTAAATTACATTTTGTTCGGCCGCTATAATTCCCAGTTACGTGCATAGGCCTATACGCTCATCCTCATTTTATTACACTTTAAGGAGAGCTAAACCTGTTTAATTGCCTACATTAAAGTTGATTATATTCAGATGAGGCTACATGTTAAGAAACAAAATAACACAACGTGAGAAAAAAATGTTAGTATTAGCTCGTACATTTTTTTTAAGAAGCAGAATTTACAGGTAGGCGTGCAGTTTTATTAGGAATTATTTGAAGGAATTACATGTGTTTAGAGATACAGGTAATTACAACGTTATTAATTCAGTAGCATGTCTGTTGAGTCCAGATATTGAGGTGGGTGAGACAAGTGGGTGGAGAATCCAAAGACCTTTGGTTTTGTAGTATTGACTGCTATACGATTAGAGTGTAATATTACATATACCGGGACACCAACTTCACAATAGACAACGTATTTTAGTTTCACAAGCGTAAATGTATCCGTTTAAAATGGTGTAATTATCATTTGTAGTAAATATCGTGCATTTATTATTGTTATTGTTATTATTATTATTATATGACTTCGTTTTATTAGGCATATCATTTTTGCTATTATTATTATTGTAGGGGAGAGAAATTGCTATGAATAATGTTTTATTGTTCATAACTAACCTCTATTTGCGTCTGAATTTTTGTTTGAATTATTATCATCACCGTAACATAATTTTCCATCAAAGACCATATAACTAACCTGATCACAATATTTATTCACACAACTCCACAATAGTAATTACAAAACAATGATATATAATCAACCATTTAGGCCTCATAAAAGCATACAACATTCTATAGGCAACAGCCCAGAAACCCGGTCGCAGCTGGGGGAGGTAATGGAATTCTACAGGCACCGATGTGCTGAATGAGTGAGTGCGATATATCCCTTCCCTCCGTGCATTTGCATGCTACACTTATCCATCTTGTTGTCATCTTGCGAGGTTACCCAGGGTTCACGCGCTAGCTTGTTTCTCTCCCCTACACTCAATAAATAAATCTCCGCAGCGTTCTGTTTACCGCCTGAATATAAATTTGTTTGCAGTCGATCGAAGACCTGTGTGGAGGTATTAGAAATTGTATTTCTCTAATGGCTTTCAGCAGAGGGGGAGGGGGGGGGGTATGCAGTATGATAAAAAAATATATAAAACATTTAAAAAAACAACTGGCATGAGAATATTTCCTCTCCCTTTCTGGAAATACACGTACTTCTTTAATTAAAAAAAGTTAATAAACCCAGTTACCAACGAATAAAAAATCTGAAAATAAATAAATAACTATGCAACCATGCATATATTCAGTCAGTGGCATATGTTTGATTAGAATATATTTTAAATAAGTGTGTTAAACACACTCCTGGTTGTAAACATCCTGGCAACAGGAGTGATATTATCACGCTGACCTTAGGAAGTAAAACAAGTCCTCTGGACCTTGAGTTGGCTCGTCTCCCTCTCAACAGCTTGTATCCCCAAAACAGACACATTTACCAGGGCAGATGATGCTAAACAATCTGGGATGATGTTAAGAATGGAGAAAGAACATTTCCTTCTTTTTTTTTTACAGCTGGAATGAAACCAACCAGCAGCCAATACCACCATCCTAAACCTCCTCTCCCTCTGCAAAATAAATGAACCAACTCACTGCATTATTTAACATCCTGCATGGATGTCAGATTTGTACTTTGCCTTCACATGCCTCATTAAAATTATGCACTCTTACAAAACCCTTCTCAGATGCTATTTGGCGATAAAGTCAAACACCACGTGTTGTTCTGGATGGGTAACCTAACATACCTTGTTGTACCCTGTACAATCCATTCCATGTTCCCTTATAACATGCATATTACATTTTCACATCCCTCCATCCTCTTGTTGATGACCCCATTGTCTCTATAGTTGTCATTGGAGGTGAGGTAAACAACGCTATTGGTGAGGTTGTCTATCTCAGACAGCAGGGAGAAAGAATATTGATTGACTGATGCTGCTCATTTGTTTTCTGCTCCATTCTCTGATCTCTCTGATCTGTCGCCAATAGAGGAGCTGAGCTGCAGAGGCCCAGTGATCATGGTGGCCATGCCTGGATGGATGGGATTATCTCCTATGGGTTTGTATGGACCCCTCACCCTGTTGACACGGACATACACGCACACACACACACACACACACACACACACACACACACACACACACACACACACACACACACACACACACACACACACACACACACACACACACACACACACACACACACACACACTAACAGTGGTCATGCACACACACACACCTTGCTGACAGTGGCGGTAATGATGCTACAGGCTGAAGCGTGGTGACGGTGCTGACACTGACACGATGAGGCCCTGGTCTAACCCAGGAACACCGTCACAGACTCATTATTTGTCATCTGTCGACCCTGGGAGCGCTGGGAATTAACCGTGCGATGACAGATGACTGTCACCACCAACCTGAGGTCACAGTCGGCCGTTAATGCGGTGTGGGGCTGAGCTGTAAAAGCTGGGCGACCTATACAGTGGCGGGGATCTCTGTGGGGTCCACAAGATGACAAACAGGAGCAGTAAAAGCCAGCTCGGCGATATATACGTGGTGAGGCCCTCAGCAACCTGTACAGTGGGGATCACTCAGCAGTCATAACCTCAGTTGTGGACTTTACCAGGTCAAGGGACAGAGGCACGTTATAGTGAGGGAGGGATTGGGGGGAGAGGGGAGGGGCTCATCTAAGATGCATGTAACCACATTCCCACAGAGAGGATAATAGAGCGATACACAGCCAACAGCGCTAGCTTGGCATACTCAGACTTCCCAAGAACATATAGATACTGGTGCGCCACCAGAATATGTGTGTATGATGCTTCACAAATCCTAGGAGCCCAGCGAGGCGCTCAGCAGGCAGTCCCCCAAACACCATGACAACAAAGCATCCGTCATCACCGTTCCTCGCCAGCTGCTGTGCACACTTCTCGGTTTCCTTCCGGAGTTCTTACTGGCGGGAAATTAGCAGGGTTCAACATGAAGTGTGAGTGCGTCGGTGTGTGTGTTCATCGCAGCAGCACATTGCCATATGCCTCCGTCTCCAGTCTCACACCGCAACGAATGCAGGGAAATAGAATGAGAAGGAGAAGACAGCACATGGCATTGAGACGTTTTTAGAGCTGAAAACGTCTATCGTGGACATGAATAAGGGTAAAGAATTTTTGTGACACAAAGGGCTGTGCTTTTAATTTGAGGTTGATACCGTGGCATGCAATTGAAGCTGGATAATAAAGCCATTGGGTCTGTCCATCATATCTCCTGTCCTCTCTGAACGATCAATGACGATCAACGCGTTGACATTTAGCCTTGATGATTGGTGTGATTACAATTTCCTTTAATCGGTCAGATTTGTTGTAGTGGCAGATACACTGTCAATGTCAGTTAGAATACGTTCTTAACCAAAGGCAATTGGTACAGCATGCGATCCCTCTAGGACTTGATCATTGCTGTAGTGCCAACTGAGCCACACAGGACCACAGCCGAGGTACAGTAAGTGACTCTCTCTCTCAGTTTGCTCTGTCCTTCCCTCGACTGCCACACTTTTATCGGTGGCCTCACCTTTTCATTGTCACCGATCACCCTTAACTGGGATGTATTTAAAACGTCATGGATCTTTACGGCGGCATGCTTTAATACGACGCTAACAGTTGTCTAGCTAACCAGGAAGTCAAATTCCTGAGATGGATGAGCAGTACCAGGTGAGTTGTCATCCGTCTACCTGAGTGATGCTCTCCCTCGCTCCGTTCCGCACCACGGCGCGGACATATAAATACAACCCATAAAGCTGACACAGGAAATTGACACTTAACAAAAAAAACAAAAAAAAAGCTGCTGGAAAAGGGCATGGGCGGTGTGACGTACTGCTGAGGGTGGGGGGATTGAAGGGAGAGAGGGAAGGGGGAGGGGGGAGAGAGAGCGAAAGAGAGCGCGTAAAGGCGGATGATAAGGT
Source organism: Oncorhynchus mykiss (assembly GCF_013265735.2). Taxonomy (NCBI): domain Eukaryota; kingdom Metazoa; phylum Chordata; class Actinopteri; order Salmoniformes; family Salmonidae; genus Oncorhynchus; species Oncorhynchus mykiss. The sequence continues at coordinate 41,564,843 of NC_048580.1, read as the reverse complement.
TAACGGTTGTAAATTGTACTTGATTGGCTAAAGGCCACCTGTGAAGTTCAGTGTCTTGTTTATCGTCAGAGGAATAGAGTATAATGCATGTATAATACCTACTCGTTGGCCTAAAATAAGCCAAATGAAAATATAACAACACAGACAAGAAAGGGTCACCAAGAATGATCTCACATTGAAAGTTTTATGGGCAGTCTGTCTTTGTTTATGTGACCACCAATTGTCAAAAAACATCATCTATGATCTGGTTTGGATTGCAAGTCTGCTGGGATCTGACCTCATGTTCCGGAATGTGTAATGTAATGCATTCTCAATCCTGGATTCTGTTTCATATTCTGCAATGACACTGAGAGTGTTTGTAGTGGCATGGTTTAGTGTGGTGTGTCTGGTTTTTAATGTCTAAAAGCCGACTGTTTAGGATGGAGCAGAGCAGAACAAGCAGAGCTCCTCAGATGCCGGGCCAGGCCTCATTTAATGCTCTGTATTACGACCATAAATCACGTCTGCTCACACAGCACACACAAGAATGCAAAGAATCCAACACTGCTGTCTGCAATTTTGTCTCTCTCTCTCTCTCGCTCTCTCTCTCAGTCTCTCGCCGGTTGGTTTTCTCTCTCTCTAATCTATTCTCTGTCTGTCTCTCTGTCTCTTTCTTTCTTTCTTTCTTTCTTTCTCTCTCTCTCTCTCTCTCTCTCTCTCTGATTTATATTGAGTATGCATCTTCTGTTTTGTGTCCTGATTCAATCGTTTTCATCATACTGTACCTTTGATCTTAGACAGACTGCATTGTCGAGGCCATAGGGTTCCAGGTCATAAATATCTGATGATAACACTGCTGGCATTTACTGTATAATCTCTGTCTCTGTCTATCTCTCTGTGTCTGTCTCTCTGTCTCTCTGTCTCTCTGTCTGTCTGTCTGTCTGTCCGTCTGTCTCTCTCTCTCTCTCCGTGTCTCTCTCTCTCTCTCCGTCTCTCTCTCTCTCTCTCTCTCTCTCTCTCTCTCTCTCTCTCTCTCTCTCTCTCTGTAATAACAAGTAGATAGCTTGGCATATAGTCCTACTGGATGCTGTAAACTAGGGTGCTGAGCCATGCAACAAACACATCCTCTGAGAATGAAGGGACTCCAACCCTGCTTCAAATAAGCAATTGAAAAGGAGAGGGTTTAGAATGAAAGGGAGGCGGCATCAGCTCTTGTCAAGATGTCTAGTGGGTTGAGAGCCTGTGGTTGGACTGCTGGAAACACTGCCTTGTCTCCATGATTAATGTAGGGTAAACAGGAGGCAGGAGCCAGGGAAAGTGGTGCCCAGAGATTGTGTAACATGAAAACATAATATCACAGAGTTTTTATTGAATCTATTCCACAGTATGGGCTAATTTCATTACAAAACTTGTTTTCCAGAAGTAGAATGCACTCTTTAATCTCAATAAAATGCTGCTGGAGAATGAAGTCATTCTAATAAGAAATGAATAAAGATAATGATTCCACTGAGATTGATTTTCCACAAATGCCTTTATTAAACATCTCATTAATCAAGAACAGTATCAAAGACGTTTTTTTTTCAAAGCTGTGATCCTTAGTTTCTGCATCCAGTTTTAATTTATAGATGAATGGCATATACCCATTGACTCTTGAAGAATATAACTTATAAATGCCGCATGAGCTTAGTTCAACAGTCGTACCCTATCAGAACACAAACATAAGCTTGTTTTACCCCAATGTTTGTCAACAATGTAAATGTAAACAAACACTGTATAGCCTCGAAACACGGTTAAAACGATACAATTGAAATCATGGATGGTCAGTCCTTGCATCCATAGCGCTGTCTATGAATTTGAGAGTAGTTACATTTCTCCAGCCCCATCCCTTAGCTTTTTTAGCGAAACAGGGACAGGGAGACATGTTGATATTGTTTTAACGAAGGATTCTAGCTTCAACACAAACACATATATAACAAAAATAGAACTTCATTCAATATGAACATATGCTTCTGTGTTTTCACACTTACACAAACTCACACGAACGAACAGCTATTTAATGATAAGAACACAAAACATGGCCTAACACATGACACCTACAGCCCAAGTCAAATTCCTTTCTCTCTGATTTACAGATATGGCCGCCACAATTATTTGACACATTAGGAGCTCTTGAAAAAACAAAACTGATCGCTAGTACGTTACGCTATACTGCAAAGTAAAATTCCTTTCTCTCTGATTTAAATAGATGACAAGCACAAGCCATGACACATGAAAATACAAAAATGGATTGATAATGTGTTCAAAACATGCATTTGACATGCAAAACAGTAGCAGGATGTCTTTGAGGATTTTATTGCTAATGTAAATCATGTCAATTTTGATTCAAAAAAGATAACATTTTGCCACAAGGTGTAACAGGAACAGAGGGGGCAGTAGTGGTCGCTTTTGGACTAGAAACCTATAAGGATACTGGAAACCCTATAGGTAATAAATCTGCATTCTTCAATGAGCCACTATCAGAAAGTTGAAAGAAAGCTAGCCTCCAGAATGCTGGTTCACATATTACTGAAGGTCTAGGTGTTTAGGTTTGTGGCATAGGCCTGCTCTTACAGGTGAGTAAGTGTAGGGGGTTCTAGGTCTAAGAGGCATCCTCTACATCTGAAATATGCACTGATGTCACTGTCAACATAAGAGGATAGGTGCCCTGGGGCGAGTTTGGAGAGACCCGTGCACAAACATCCGCTGTCTACAACCGTAAGGGCCGACTGCAGACTATCAGAGTCAGGCACAGTTCCGGTGGTGAGCTGGGGAAGGTCCATGGGAGTAACACGTAAACAGTCACTGGTGTTGGCCTTACTGTGAGAACCCGACGCCGGGGTACGATCACAATTAACGAGGAGAAGGTTTGGAGACCGAGTCCCTCTCACCAGACCAGCACTTCTGAATCCCGAGTACCCAACTCCAACAGAGGACCTTGGGCTGAGGGATGGCATGTGTGTGGTGGTAGAGAGGCACGGCGACGGTGTCTCAGTCGCTGTCCCTCTGTCCTCCTTATGATCCTTCTTGTATTTCATGCGTCGGTTCTGGAACCAGATCTTGATCTGCCGGTCTGTGAGCCTCAGGCCCGCAGCCATCTCCAGCCTGCGTGGTCGACATAGGTAGGGGCTGAAGTGAAATTCCTTCTCCAGCTCCACTAGCTGAGTACTGGTGAACGCCGTCCTCGCTCGCCTCTCTCCGTCTCGCCCTCCGTCTCGCCCTCCGTCTCTTCCTCTACTTGGGAGACCACTAGCCTCGTTACGACTGCACACTGAATCACCTGGGGGGAATGACAAAAGGAACATGTGAAGGAGCAGTCAATTAAAAGTCAGCTAGCGGGCACCCAGGCGAGCTTCCGCCTCGCTTGCGTAAAAAGGGAAAATCTTAACTGAGGGACTTAGCAATCCTAATAGGCATCTTGTAAAGTGTCCTGGGATAAAGTGTTTTTTTCTGGAGTCAATTAACCTTTTACTGCAGTGGGCTAAATCAGGGTCACACAGTGTTTCTTGGTAGTCTTAACCAAATCTACTTTGGAACAAAAGTACACACCTCACACACATGGCGATGGACTTAAGAAAAGAAGACACCTGTACCATGTCAGATATAGAGTTGAAATGTATTACATTGTGACGTTGCATCCCAATATTACACTTCATATACATCACAGAAGCCTGAAATATAACAAAACTATTTGACATAGAAACCACCAGATTTCCGTTGTTTAAAAAAAACGTTTTTTTATTAATGATGAAATTATGATGAATATGAATAACTTTCCACTCATGACGCCAAAGAGGGCACTTTTGGTCATTGACTGCAGGAAAGGGCTACATGTGTTTCCGTCAAAGCTTCCATCTCTCCTTAATTGCATCAATTGCTTTGTGTTCATGACTAGCCCAAGAGAGACCTGTCCCATGGGCCTAAGAGAGAAACACGTCTATACCTTGCTGATAATGCACTGCAAGTGTCTGGGACATAACACCAGTTACAGCTTGTCTCAGATGATAGTGTTTTGAGAAAGTTGTTTTTCAGGGAATCGTCTTACATACGCATTAATCACATCTACACACGGCAGTAGTGTACCTGTCAACTCAATCACTTAAAGAGTGCCTTGGGACCACCACTGGAAACAACCACCGTCAGAGTGTCAGATGTGCCACAACAATCCTGTCAGTGACTATTGCATTCAGGGTTTAAAGTCCCAGTTTACACCTGGATATCTGACCTACTTAGGAGGAAATGATTGTGTGTGATAGAATTGAGAACTAACATCAGGAGTTGTTCAAACATATTATTCAAATTTCTTCAAATGTAACACAAACATATGTATGTGTATATACACTCTTAGGAAAGGAGGGAGGGAGAACCATTTTTGGTTCCAGGTAGAACCCGTTTTGGTTACAGGTAGAACTCTTTTGGGTTCCATGTAAAACCCTCTATGAAAAAAGGGTTCTACATGGAACTCTCTGTGAAAAAGAGTTCTACCTGGAACCAAACAGAGTTCTTCAAAGGGTTCTCCTGTGGTGACAGCTGAAGAACCCCTTTAGGTTCTAAATAGCACCCTTGTTTTCTAAAAGTGTAGGCATAGCATAATTCTGGTCAATAAAAAGAGAATTATAGACAACATCTAAACTCTATATTATGTCAATAAAGGTTAAAACAAGAATTATTGCCTAATACTTATTATTTATATGTTAATATGTGAGCAAGTCATAACTCACAAATGTTCTTTTGGCACCAAAATTATAAGGTGTGCAATGTTCTGATAAAATACGTTTGAAGACTAGGTAAATGCAGATATAGGCTAGGGTAATATGGACAGTCATATGCACATTCATCATTATGACACTGTACTATATTCAAATATGATATTATATTTACCTAATTCGTTGGAGTCCGATGCACTCTGGTGTAGGTCATGCCGAGTTTCTCTCATCCAGGGGAAGAGATGCCTCGGTGAGAGGAAGTAAGTGGATGCACTGCACCTCTTGTCTCTGACGACTGCTTTGCCCTTGGCATGGCGGGTATCCACCGGGTCCGGGGTGCCCCATAACGGGTCAGTCGGGTACGGCGTGCAGCTGATACAAGCAGAAGAGGTGACTGAACGCTGGAAGAGTGGAATCTCTCGGAATTGTGGCGCGTGGCCTCCCTCACTGTGTCCGGTGACGCATCCAGCAGGTTCGGTTGCAGTGTTGGGTTCGCCCTGTAGATGACATGGGAGAAGGGACTGGTGCTGGTCCATAGACCTAGCAGGGTGCACTTCATCAAATTCACTCTGATAAATATAACTCTGGGAAGGTGTGCACTTTTGCATGTTAAATATATAGCTTTTACAACGAACGTAAATGTAAAAGCTTTATGCAGAAGACTTTAAATAAGCTTTAAGACTGTATTGAATAATATTACCAGAGGGGTAAACCGTGAAGTCACGTGGGGCCGTCCTCCAATAATCGCGCGCTGGAGTTGCAAACCGTCCGAAAGGAACTTAATCGCGCTGGAGGAACCCGCTCCCATTCTTCAGGCAGCATTGCAATAAGCACGGGTTTCTTCACCTATGGATGAAAACAACTAATTAGTGTATGAAAAGTAAGAGAGGACTAGCAGTGTATGTAGGCAGTTTTAGAACGCGAGAGAGGGGAAGATGGAGGAAGAGAGAGAGCTAGAGAGAGAGAGAGAAAGAGAGAGAGAGAGAGAGAGTAAGAGAGTAAGAGATAGACAGAAAAAGAGGCACGCAACTGAACGCATCATTTGGAACTAAATATCTATTCGTTTTTTATTTACAGAGTACCAGATGGTGGGAAGAATTCGAATGGAAATCCAGCGCAATGAAAGTTGCATCGTTTTTAAAAACTTCCCCGGTAGGTTATATCAATGCTCCTTGTTGGAAACTATCGAATAAGTGGTATGTTAGCCTACTTGGATAATATCAATGCTATCGCGAGATATACACAAAAAAAAAAGACATTTGACTAAATGTGTAATTTTCGTGAATGTGTTATTGTAACATGAGTGTGCTGTTTGTTGAAGTGTTATTACTATATTAAAAACGAGGACCAACCATTGTGAGTGGTATTCCTCTGGATATACAAAGCTTGGGCTTAAAACTCTACGTTTGTCTATTTACTTTATTCTGTTTGCTTGTGAATATGCATTCAGTTCATAGTGGTTGTATGCTAATACACTCAGTGAGGGAACCATCCAAGTGAGCAGTGCACTTATCTACTTAGATTAAAGGACTTGGAATAGATTCGAATAGAGTCAATGGGAGTGGTCAAACAAAGGCTTTTGATAATCATTGCCACACACAAAGAGAATGAGAAGACTACAAAAGAATATCAAAAATAATAGTATTTTTTACCTCAAATGTCTGGCTACCTGCGATTACTAATCAATATCCACGTGGATGTGTTTTGCTCTGCCCAACAACATTCATATTACAGGGTATTTTTCGATTGATATAAAACCCGTGTGTATGGACGGACAGACAAAGAGGGAGGAAAATGACTGGCTGGCTGTGTTATACGAACCCAACGCTAACACCAAAGCAATAGCCTATGGACTTCATGAACTTGCTAGTCATTTAACTTGGAGGTGTGCTGTTGCAATAATGTTTAGGCCAATGTAAATATTACAATAAAAAAATAGACTATATAGCTAGCTATAAATACCCTACCCAAACGAGCATGGTCTACAGCAGAGCCATGTAGAGATTAGGGCTCTGGTGGCTTTAAAGTGTACGTGGACTAAGGATGATATTATCAGAAAATGTTGATTAGATTCTAGGCCTACAATATTATATTTTCACTAGTATTTCTATAATATAATATAACAAATATGTTGAGGTGAATCCTCAATAGATGTCTTCCAGCAGCACCGTGATGGATGATGCACTCTGGATCGCCTAGCCGGGACGACCCAGCATCTTCACAGCACCACTCTGATGTAATCCCTCTTCCGTTTACCCTCCTTCTAGCCCCGCCACAAGGGTAACCTCACTCCCTGATTCATAGCCTCCATTCACACGTCACACACTCACGCCAATACGTTATTTGAACATAAAGAAGGAGCATATCACGTTCTCAATATTGTAGGCTAAAACGATTAAAGGACATTTTTTGACGGGATCATTTAGAATAATAGAACAACAAGAATAGCACGCATGTAGAGATAGGATTTCCGGCAACATCAAATGTTCACGGAGAGCATGCAGTTGATCATCAGGATAAACAAAATACTCCACTTGAATTTCAGCTAAATCGAGTTATGGGTCATAGTCATATCCTAGTCATGTTCACAGCCTTATAGTAATGAGAGAGAACATAGACTTTTCAGAATCATATAGGAGATTGGGACAAATAAGCAGACCATCTCTTATTAAACGTTAACAATAAGACGTGTGCACATACAAAAATGACAAATATTCGCATGTATTTACCATATTAGGCCTACATTAAAATAGGCTACCTCTGGCCATTTCATTTGAAACTGGTATGCATAGTATACTGTGCACAACTAAACAGGCAGGTTATACTGCGTCTATTAGAGGGAGCTTATCAGAAGACACTCCTCCTCATGCCCTTAACTTTTCCAATTGTTCTTCCCAAAATCATTCTTGTTTTAAGAACGATTTGTTATTTAGAGTACAGTGAATTGCTTGCTGTCACATAGCTCTTCAGAGAGAGGCATTCAGTGTACACATAGCAGGGTTCGCATTGGTGCCATTTAGGCGACATGAAATATGACTTGGTTGGGAGTGTGCGGTGAATGTGAGACGATTCATTCCAACCTGAGATACAAATGCCGATAAGGGAACTCAATAGGCCTATTTGAGCTTCATGTGCATTTAATCCACTTTTTCATTTTCCTCACCCATGATCAGTTTCGATATATAGACTACACATACTCAGTACAGTATTATGATTAGGATAATTATAAGGATAACATTATTATTATTATTATTACCATCATCATATGGTGAACCTGTAACTAATTTTAGCTGGAAATGAGAAATGAGAGGAAAGGAATTCAATTCGGTTTGTTTTCTTTGTTTCAAATCGTTGAACACTCGGCTGTGTTGGATATAGAATATAATCTGTGATATACTATCTCAGCAAGAACATAATTTAGCTCATCCGTGCGACTACACCACGATTCTCCGTGAACTCTGGTTGAACCGCCCAAGTGGCAATAAATCATTTTTCTCTGTCTGCACAAAGCGCGCGCCAGTCCCTCTGGGTGTCAACCCCTTTTTCACGGCTTGGTGGCTGACACAAACAGCCGAGGAAACATGGACAAAGTTTCGTAACGATTGAGGATTTTAACATACAACATATCATAACTCACAGCATATAGCATTTCCACTAATGTGGGCTTTTTCGTGTTGACATGGCTACCATGTAGGCCTTAGCACTAGCAGCAAAATTCCGAACCCCTTTGTTCCAAAAACACTGTTCTCCACACTGCTCTTCTCAATAAAAAGCATCCATGCCCATAATGTATTTTCGGCGGACAGAGCTCGAGTCGGGCAGAGAAGAGGAGACAGAGAGCTCGTGGAAGGACGTTAATGGGCAGAGGATGTTGTCGGTTAAAACGGTGCATACAAATGGACCTGTCTCGGCAGAGCACGCGGGAGATTTATTGGCCCGGTGCCCTACATTGCTGTAAACAATTCAGAGTGAAATGAAAGGACCGGAGACTTTGCTGAACACTGCACACTTCATACATGAGGAAAAGTAAAAGACACACATTGTCAATTTCCTTTCTTCCCAGAACACGTGTTAATGTCTTGACCTATATAAATAGGACATGTACATGCAATACACTTAGAAAAAAACGGTTCCTTATAGAACCAAAAAGGTTATATTGCGTGCTTTATGTATGGAACCCCTAAATGTTCTATGTAGAACCATTTTATGGGGTTCTTTTATCAGAACCCTAGAGGTTCTTCTTCACTAAAACAAAATGGTACCATATGGAACCCTGCATGGTGCCATTTATGAATTATGGCTACTACCATTAACCAACAATGTTTTGAGCTTTAATAAACAATTAATGAAAGCACAAATGTATACCAGCATAGTTTTTAGAATGCATTGTCATTATTTGCAAACATAGTTTGGAAATATGCATTGGTGGCCAGGCAGGTATCTCCGTGTTTGAATGATGGCCTAAGTCAACTCTGGCTGACTTCTTTACAATAACAATACAATAAAACATGAAAAATGTGTCGTCTGCTCCCTTCTCAACTCCCCAAACCTCACACATACAGTTGAAGTCGGAAGTTAACATACACTTAGGTTGGAGTCATTAAAACTTGTTTTTCAACCACTCCACACATTTCTTGTTAACAAACTATAGTTTTGGCAAGTCGGTTAGGACATCTACTTTGTGCATGACACAAGTAATTTTTCCAACAATTGTTTACAGTCAGATTATTTCACTTATGATTCACTGTATCACAATTCCAGTGGGTCAGAGGTTTACATACACTAAGTTGGCTGTGCCTTTAAACTGCTTGGAAAAATCCAGAAAATGATGCCAAGGCTTTAGAAGCTTCTGATAGGCTATATGACATCATTTGAGTCAATTGGAGGTGTACCTGTGGATGTATTGCAAGGCCTACCATCAAACTCAGTGCCTCGTTGCTTGACATCATGGGAAAATCAAAAGAAATCAGCCAAGACCTCCGAAAAAAAATTGTAGACCTCCTCAAGTCTGGTTTATCCTTGGGAGCAATTTCAAAATGCCTGAAGGTACCACATTCATCTGTACAAACAATAGCATGCAAGTATAAACACCATGGGACCACGCAGCTGTCATACCGCTGAGGAAGGAGACACATTCTGTCTCCTAGAGATGAACGTATTAGGGGGCGAAGAGTGCAAATCTATCCCAGAACAACAGCAAATGACCTTGTGAAGATGCTGGAGGAAACAGGTATGAAAGTATCTCTATCCACAGTAAAACGAGTCCAAATCAACATAACCTGAAAGGCCGCTCAGCAAGGAAGAAGCCACTGCTCCAAATCCGCCAGACAAAATCCAGACTACGGTTTGCAAATGCACTTTTTGGAGAAATTTCCTCTGGTCTCATGAAAGAAAAATAGAACTGTTTGGCCATAATGACCATTGTTATGTTTGGAGGAAAAAGGGGGAGGCCTGCAAGCCGAAGAACACCCCCCCAACTGTGAAGCACAGGATGTGGCAGCATCATGTTATGGGGGTGCTTTGCTGTAGGAGGGACTGGTGCACTTCACAAAATAAATGGCATCATGAGAAGGAAAATTACGTGGATATATTGAAGCAACATCCTAAGACATCAGTCAAGTTAAAGCTTGGTCGCAAATGGGTCTTCCAAATGGACAATGACCCCAAGCATATATCCAAAGTTGTGGCAAAAAGGCTTAAGGACAGCAAAGTCAAGGTATTGAAGCAGCCATCACAAAGCCCTGACCTCAATCCTATAGGAAATTTGTGGGCAGAACTGAAAAAGCGTGTGTGAGCAAGGAGGCCTACAAACCTGACTCAGTTACACCAGCTCTGTCAGGAAGAATGGGCAAAAATTCACCCAACTTATTGTGGGAAGCTTGTGGAAGGCTACCCGAAATGTTTGACCCAGGTTAAGCAATTTAAAGGTAATGCTACCACCTACTATTTGCGTGTATGAATCTTCTGACCCACTGGGAATGTGATGAAAGAAATATAAACTGAAATAAATCATTCTCTCTACTGTTATTCTGACATTTCACATTCTTACAATAAAATGGCGATGCTAACTGACCATCGCCTTAGTCTTAATCACGTTGAGGGAGAGGTTTTTGTCCTTGCACCACACGATCAGGTCTCTGTACTCCTCCCTATATGCTGTCTCGTCGTTATTGATGACCAGGCCTACCACTGTTGTGTCATCGGCAAACTTAATGATGGTGTTGGAGTCATGCCTGGTCGTGCAATCATGAGTGAACAGGGAGTACAGGAGGGGACTGAGCACGCACTCCTGAGGGGCCCACGTGTTGAGGATCAGCGTGGCGGATGTGTTGTTACCTACCCTTACCACCTGGGGGCGGCCCATCAGGATTTCCAGGACCCAGTTGCAGAGGGAGGTGCTTAGTCCTAGGGTCCTTAGCTTAGTAATGAACTTTGAGGGCACTATGGTGTTGAACGCTGAGCTGTCGTCAATGGTATAGCATTCTCACATAGGTGTTCCTTTTGTCCAGGTGTGAAAGGGTAGTGTGGAGTGCACTAGAGATTGCATCATCTGTGAATCTGTTGGGGCGGTATGCAAATTGGAGTGGGTCTCGGGATTCTGGGATAATGGTGTTGATGTGAGCCATGACCAGCCTTTCAAAGCTCTTCATGCCTACAGACGTGAGTGTATGTATCAGTAGTCATTTAGGCAGATTACAGTGCCTTGCAAAAGTATTCATCCCCCTTGGCTATTTTTCCTATTTTGTTGCATTACAACCTGTCTTTTAAATTGATTTTTATTTGGAGTTCATGTATTGGACAAACACAAAATAGTCCAAATTGGTAAAGTGAAATGTAAAAAAATTCAAAACGGAATTGTGGTGCGTGAATTGTGGTGCGTGCATGTATTCACCTCCTTTGCTATGAAGCCCCTAAATAAGTTCTGGTGCAACCAATTACCTTCATAAGTCACATAATTAGTTAAGTAAAGTCCACCTGTGTGCAATCTAAGTGTCACATGATCTCAGTATATATATATACCTGTTCTGAAGGGCCCCAGAGTCTGCAACACCATTATGCAAGGGGCAACACCAAGCAAGCGACAGCATGAAGACCAAGGAGCTCTCCAAACAGGCCGGGGAAAATATCAGAAACTTTAAACATCCCATGGAGCACCATTAAATCCATTATTAAAAAATGGAAAGAATCTGGCACCACAACAAACCTGCCAAGAGAAGGCCTCCCACCAAAACTCAGGCAAGGAGGGCATTAATCAGAGAGGCAGAATTGAAGCAATGATGGATTGCGCTAAATACAGGGAAATCCACGAGGGGAACCTGTTTCAGTCTCCCAGAGATTTGAGACTGGGAAGGAGGTTCACCTTCCAGCAGGACAATGACCCTAAGCATACTGCTAAAGCAACACTTGAGTGGTTTAAGGGGAAACATTTAAATGTCTTGGAATGGCCTAGTCAAAGCCCAGACCTCAACCAAATTGAGAATCTGTGGTATGACTTAAAGATTGCTGAACACCAGCAGAACCCATCCAACTTGAAGGAGCTGGAGCAGTTTTGCCTTGAAGAATGGGAAAAAAATCCCAGTGGCTAGATGTGCTAAGCTTATAGAGACATACCCCAAGAGACTTGCAGCTGTAATTGCTAAGAAAGATAGCTCTACAAAGTATTGATTTTGGTGGGGGGTAAATAGTCATGCACGCTCAAGTTTTCTGTTTTTTTTTGTCTTATTTCTTGTTTGTTTCACAATTAAAAAGATTTTGCATCTTCAAAGTGGTAGGCATGTGAGTGTGTAAATCAAATTATACAAACCCCCCAAAAATCTATTTTAATTCCAGGTTGTAAGACAACAAAATAGGAAAAATGCCAAGGGGGGTGAATACTTTCGTAAGCCACTGTACCTTAGTGTTATTGGGCACAGGGACTATGGTGGTCTGCTTGAGACATGTTTGTATTACAGACTCAGACAGGGAGAGGTTGAAAATGTCGGTGAAGACACTTGCCAGTTGGTCAGCGCATGCTTGGAGTACATGTCCTGCTAATCTGTCTGGCCCATCGGCCTTGTGAATGTTGACCTGTTTAAAGGTCTTACTCACATCGGCTGCGGAGAGTGTGATCACACAGTCGTCCGGAACAGCTGATGCTCTCATGCATGTTTCAGTGTTTCTTGACTCGAAGCGAGCATAGAAGTAATTTAGCTTGTCTGGTAGGCTCATGTCACTGGGAAGCTCTTGGCTGCGCTTCCCTTTGTAGTCTGTATTAGTTTGTAAGCCCTGCCACATCCGACAAGCGTCAGAGCCAGTGTAGTACGATTCAATCTTAGTCCTGTATTGACACTTTGCTGTTTGATGGTTCGTCGGAGGGAATAGCGGGATTTCTTATAAGCTTCCGGGTTAGAGTCCCGCTCCTTGAAAGCGGCAGCTCTACCCTTTAGCTCAGCGCGGATGTTGCCTGTAATCCATGGCTTCTGGTTGGGGTATGTCACTGTGGGGACGATGTCATCGATGCACTTACTGATGAAGCCAGTGACTGATGTGGTGTACTCCTCAATACCATTGGAAGAATCCCGGAACATATTCCAATCTGTGCTAGCAAAACAGTCCTGTAGTTTAGCATCTGCTTCATCTGACCACTTTTTTATTGACGAGTCACTGGTGCTTCCTCCTTTCAATTTTGCTTGTAATGCAGGATTCAGGAGGATAGAATTATGGTCAGATTTGTCAAATGGAGGGCGAGGGAGAGCTTGAAGAATTATAAAAAGAATAATGTGCAAAGATCTTACAGACTTACCCAGAAAGACCTACAGCTGTAATTCCTGCCAAAGGTGATTCTAACATGCACTGACTCAGGGGTGTGAATACTTATGTAAATGAATACATGTTTTCTTTTTTTTACATTTTCACTTTCTCATTATGGGGTATTGTTTGTAGAGTGGGGAGGAAAAAATAAATTGAATAAATGTTTTATTCAGTGTGTAACACAACAACATGTAGAATAACTCAAGGGGTTTGAATACTTTCTGAAGGCACTGTAGAACCTTTTACTGTAAGGCACTGTAGAACCTTTTTTTGTAAAAGGTTATTTTATCTTGTCCAAAGAACCAAAAGGTTCCCCAAATTAGGCTTTTTCTAAGACTGTAGACTCCTATCAATAATAACCCACTAAAACGACAAATTAAAAGTGAAACTAGCTATTTTGTCTTTCTTGGCCAACATATATCCTTAGTTTCTGGACATACATTTCCATGAACATTTGAGTAAATTAACATGTTGGTTTGTGTCCAATATAGACATAAAACACTACTTTTCAGTTGTATCTCCCTCTCTAGGGCCTATACCATAAACTGAAAAACCAGTTCTTTCAGAAGTGTGCTTCTGGGAGTAAAATATTGTTACAACAACCCCCTGCACTTGGATATCGTCCACGGCCAAAGGACCTCCAATCTCTAGCGCGGATGGAAGTTCTATTTTACATAGTATTTTTGGATTGATTCTCTGTCAATACGTTCCAACAGTAGGCTAATATCACTTCTAAAACTGTTATGTTCCATTTCTCAAAACACATGATACCTACACAGTATACTGCAGTGAACTGTTACCAGTTTGCATCTGAGCATCACAATCTCATTATTCCCTAAAATGTCCAGTTGGGGCGATATACTGTGCATCAATAATGACTACATTTGGTATGGAATATGTTCATGATTCCTGTATCTGCTACAATGCAATTGGACCCATCGAGTTCTGCAATAATGCCATAGTTTTGATCCTACAGAAATACATTTTCGCCTACACTCAGCAAACGCAACCTTGTAGTCCAACCAGGCAGATTGTTCAAGATGGACTTGTCCCGAAGACGTCGGTAAATGCCTTCTAAACCGGCCACTAGGGGCAACACGGAGCGCTATTACCGTAGGCTTGGTGTTATGGACAGGCGTGGTGGATGGGCATAATCCCATGACTTCGGATCAGATGGTCGTGTGTCCAATCCCAGTGGTAGACAATCATTTTATTTTATATTTCTTTTAACCCTATATCAAACCTTAACCCTTAACTGAACCATTCGGAAGGAATGCCTGAATTGAATGGTTTAACCCAATCCAAAGCCTCAACCTCTCACCTGATTTAATGGACCTGCATAGAATTGGAGAGCTGACAAGAACAGATGGCTGCTGAGAATTATACAATACCTTGGAAATGTATGTTACTTGTCCAGAAAAATACATTTAATCAAATTCACATTAAACGTCTGTTGGGTATACTAGTGAAGACAAGACGTTATTAGTAGCTCACTTGCTATTGCAACTAATCACTCTCCCTTTATCATTTAGGCAGCAGTCCAGTGCATTCAGTCCAGCTCTGACATTGATCCATGTCTCATATAGACCAATACTTGGACACTTGTCTACCAGGGACTGAAACTTGGGTAAAATGCTATATTACGTTACACTAATATCTATAAATGCTTTATAAGTAACTGCAGTAGGCCTAATTACAACTGTTAAATGTTATGTTATGATGTTTATAAAGGAATAACCATAATTGTATTGACAACTTTTAAGTCCATATACTTTTTAAATATTGAGCCTTGGATGGCAACTTTTCTACTTGTAAATAATTAATTCATAATAGATTTGAGAATCAATTCAACACACACACACACACACACGCACTCACACACGCATGCTCCAACACACACACACACGCTCCAACACACACACACACACAGATGCCCATGAGCACACAGGCCAGACATGGTGCATCTGCCCCTCTGGGGGTGAACGGACCGACTAGATTTACGGATTTATGACACACCCTCCTTAATTAAGTCTGGTCAATGTGAGAGTGAGCAGCCTTATTTCCTCTATCCCTGGAACATGAGATTTGACCCCTGTTTCAACTCAGCGCCTTCATGCAGCTGCCATGACTGCTATATAAACAGACTACCAGTGGTGGAAAAAGTACTCCGTTTTCATACTTGAGTAAAAGTAAAGAAACGTTAATAGAAAATGACTCAAGTAGAAGTGAAAGTCACACAGTAAAATACTACTTTAGTAAAAGTCTAAAAGTATTTGGTTTTAAATATACTTAAGTATCGAAAGTAAATGTAGTTGCTAAAATATACTTAAGTATCAAAAGTAAATGTAAAAGTAGGAATAAGTAGAAATGCATTATATTAAGCAAACCAGATGCATAATTTTCACACTCCAACACTAAGACATCATTTTAAAAACAAAGCATTTGTTATTAGCGAGTCCTCCAGATCAGAGGCAGTAGGGATGACCAGGGATGTTCTCTTGATAAGTGTGCGACTTGGACCATTTTCTGTCCTGCTGAGCATTCAAAATGTAACGAGTACTTGTGGGTGTCAGGGAGAATATATGGCGTAAAAAGAACATTATTTTCTTTAGGCATCTAGTGAAGTGAAAGTAAAAGTTGTCAAAAAATATAAATAGTAAAGTACAGATACAAAAAAAAAGTACTTAAGTAGTACTTTAAAGTATTTTTTACTTAAATACTTTACGCCTCTGCAGACTACACCATCCCCATCACAATAGTCTGGAGTCAGACCTTTCGTTAAAAAATAAATTGGTTGAAGAAGACACTCATCTTGAACAAGGGAGAGATGTTTTTGTAGCCATAGTAATGTACTAATATAAATCTACACATATTACCACAAAGATCATCATAACAGTTTTTTGGGGTGGGGATTTCGGATATATGATTTCCACTTCTTTTAACAAGTTTATTTTCGTGGTTCCGTCCGCCAAGAGAGTGTGAGAGAGAAAGATGCCTTGCCAGAGGCCTGCCATAAATCAACGTTGCAAAGTGGAATGTTCGCCTGCATTCCCCGGAATCATATGGAGAGAAACATTCTCAATATTCTCTAAAGACTTTGAAGAGACAAGATTCACAATGGCTTAGCTTTTGCAGGAATGTTATCAAATAATTAGGCCTACACTCCAAAAATATAGGCGACATTTGTACAAAATGCAGCATATTCTTTATTTACTTTTGGGGAATTCATCACACCAATTGAAATACACGAAGCTAAACAATTAAACAAATACAAAATAATTCTGAAAAGACAGGTCTTAGCCTGTAGCTACAAATAAAACATTACATCTGAACTAGTGCGTAATTGCTTTACATTTAAACCCATAGTGTATAATCTACTTTTAGATGTATTTATATTACCAGTATCTGGCTATATAATCTACTTTCAAACTAGCATTCTTCGTAATGACATAAACATGTAGATTTGATTGAAAGCTGCAACTCGTAAAGTAAGCTTTCAAATCAAGTTGAAAATACATTCGGTTGCGGCTAAGGTCTGTGAATGGACCTCTTCGATTGTTTAAGTCACAAGAAAATAACTTGAAAAAGTTCATTTCCCCCATAATTTATGTTCTGTTTGTGTTGCTGCTTGTGTTTACTCAAATAATATTGAACAATGTGAAAATAAACGTATTGTCACACATAACCTCTGTGCAACCCCTACTCTCAAATATCTTCAGGGCACAAAATGTCAGGTGAGGTGGCTTTATGGAGATGCTGATAAATGGTACAATTACTGTTCTATAGCACGTGAAAGCTGTTCATCGCTTACAGAACTGTTGTGTGTAAACTTCCTGTTTGCTACAACATATTTGTGCCATGGACCACAGTAACTGCATAGGTTTGATATATGTTTTAGGGGCAAATCAAGGCATAGGCCTATATCTAAAATCGTGAATTACATGTTATGATCACAAGTCATTTTAAAACGGTTTCAATGTCGAATCATTCTAAGAGGTCCGACTGAACGTCAATGATCTAAATATAGTTACAAATGATGCAATTACAAGTGACCACTCTCGTTCATATGTACACATCTACACCTAACCCATTCACACACATATAACATCTAACCAGCACAGGTTGAATAATCTATACTGAGTGTGATGCATGCTGCCGTGGTGTGGTTTAATTCATGTATTCGTATAGGCCCCACTTCGACGACAGATCGTAACAGACTAGTACGTAGTAAATCAGTGAACTGCAAAGAGAGGTACACGAGGTACAAAAGCTTCTAATAAAATACACCATGTGGCTGTATAACTTCACACACCTGCACAGTGCACTACGAGACCATTCACTTCAGACCGTCGTCAATTGTATATATTGGGGGATTCAGTCCTGTCCTGGTGGAGCATCCTATCATTGTCTCCATGAATGCCCACAAGTTGAAGACGTGCATTTCTTGTATAACATTGTCATTATTTGAGCTTTATCAAGGTAGGTGTTAAAATGTAGATTAAATATTATAGGCTCAAATTAGGCTAGATGCCTGGACTAATCTCTTGCAGAATCAGTTTTATAAATCAATGCTTTCGTTCGTGGTTGTTCATAGCCTCACACTGTTAACACATGTACTTAATTTTGTGATTAACTGACTTAAGAACTTAAGAACGTTTATTTTTATTTTTGGGAGCATGAATCAAATACATGACTTGGATTGCAATGCATTCAATTGTTAATTTAGGCCTACAATGCAGGAGCAAATGTCCACATAAACGTAGCCTATATATTTGTCTATATAATATTTATTCCAAAAGTAACGTTTACCCGTAATGATATTGAAGCTGTTATGCACCAAGATGGATGCATTTTCACAAATATACAACGTTTTCCCATGCAGAATCCTATCAATTGTAATAATGCATTCGACATGAGCAGGCCTAACACTCACATGCATACGGATCAGAAGCTCCAAAGTCACCACTTGGAAGTCCCTCAAATGTGTAAGATGTCCAAGGGGGCTAGGTCCTACACAATGGAAGAGAAGTGGCCGACAGTTCACCGCACTCTCGGGTCACCACTGAGAGCAACAAAAGAGCAACACATTCAGAGGTGCCCTTCCACCGGCCCCTCAATAGGCCCCGAGCAGAAAAACCCACAAAGGCCAGCGCACTGACGAAGCCACGTAAGGACGGGGTACCACCTACGAGGGCACACACAGAAGGTACACGTATAGAGAGCCAGTCAGGTCACAGGGGTTGCAAAGGTCGGCCATCCCGGCTGAAACGGACCTAATGGGACAGAAAATGTGCCCTCCGACTGAACTCGGCCTTCTCGCGGTTCGTCCCCAACTTCAATAAAGTACCTTTTCAGCCTCGCGACATGGAGGCGACAGGTTTTAGAAAGAGATTGGAGGGATGCTGAGACTGTGGAGTAGCTAGCTACACATTCTCTCAACTGTCAAGGGCCCGGTTTCCCAAAACATTTTAAGGCTAAGTTCATAATTATCCTTAAGATGCTTTTGGGAAAACGGGCCATGGCAACTACATAAAGGCTCCTGGAATTTGGCATGGTGTTAAGTTTCATTTTTGTCCCTGGTAGTTTTATTTCGTAAAGTTGCTAGTTAGCGAGTTGGGTTTATTTCTTTGTGAGGGAGGCTGTTGCCAAATTAATATATTCAGTCCCAAATAATTTTACTCTGCGGCGTTAAGATTGATGGTTCAGAATAGACTACATCTCCCCTTTGTGATCGTCTGCCCCCCCATCTAGCAAGCCGTTTTATAATTTCTATTCAAGTCACACATTTTAATAATCTATCAAATGCTTGCGCTCTTTTCAAACGTGGCATGTTTTACACCACATTTTGAGCAGGATAAGAAAAAGTTATTCCACAAATGAAATAATTTTTTGGAAAACTGTTAACTGAACGGTCTTTTTCATCATGCAAGACATGGTTACAGGAGAGAAATTGCACAATATGAGTAGCCTATGTATTATTAGAGTTGCATGGTGACAATAAATCCACAACACTGCCATATAGGCCTATGGAAAATCCCGCCACGATACTTTTGCAGTGTCGGCTACTTACCAAGCGCAGAGGTGACGATGACGTTGCTCGAGCGCCACTTTTTAAAAGCATACTCTTCACTTTGACCGGGGAGGTCTCAGGGCCCAACAGACATAGGCTACTTTTAGAATGACAATCTCAGAAAACTAACATTCCATTTTATATCTGTAGAAATGATTGCATATTGAGAAGGCCTGTGTGCATGCATATAAAAAACTATTATCAAATTATTGTTTGTTTTTTACAAGATATTCTATGAAAATCTGAGGCAATGCTCGTGGATATGATCATAGTACGATATTGTGTAAACTATAGTATACTTTATTGTCCACGATAAGGCCCCATAATCTGACTTCAAGTTATTGACTTTATTAGAAGACAAGAAAAACAACCTGTAATTGGGGCAAAGGGGGAATTAATAGCAACCCATACCATCAACACAAATTATTATTTGGTCATATTTTGACATTATGATACTGATTTGCAGAGTTATATGCAGCGATAGGTTCAGTAATGAGCAGGAAACAGGGCTCCAGAAAGTCAGGCACTGGCCTATTCTACAGAGGGAGTCTGGTTGAGGGCCTGGTTGAATGGCTTGCCATGTTAATTGAATGTCCTTGAGACTAATGAGCTAGCATGTAGGGTAGGACGCATGCAGCCAGGCTATAACCCTTTATTTGGAATAGAATCATTGATTATTATTGGATTAAGGATTAGGTCTATTGTGGAGTATTAGAAATTAAGGGGGAATACGTTGCAAACGGACAACTTTGCCAAACAAATGTTTAATGCTTTGTTAGGCTGAACTATAAAGGAAATACAGTACTTGGTCAATTGTGACTTTCATAACATTTTGAAATAACGTTCACCACATCATAGGATGAGCTTCTGTTATCAAAAGAAATTACACTTGACCTCGATTGGTCATGAATAAAATCCATCCAAACACGAAACAAAAACTAGTAGACATTCACTGTTTTATTGACCAATATAATTATCACAAATACACTAAACTCTGTTTATTGCATTTTACAATAACCTGCTAAACACAACGTAAACACCACAAACTAAATTGTAATTCAAAATCCTGTTTTTGAAATACGCGAGGTAATTCACCTTGCAAGATCGATGTTCCCATCGGTATGTTCCAGCATTTTTACCAAAAATAACTATGATAATAATGATATTCTTCCAGTGTTCCGCTTGAAATAAATAAATTGTGCATTTCACCTTGGGCAGCAGGGCAAACGAATGGCCCACCATAACATTTAGATCAAATGTAGGGCTACATTTTTTTCCCCTCCATTCAAAACATTTTCTCATAAAAACATCATTTTGATTCAGCATGAAATAACTTAAACCCTGTGTCGCGTAAAAAGAATCCATCGGTATTCGCATAAATCCATGCTATATAACATGCATTTTATATAACTTTGGACTTAAATGAAACCACACAAATAGCTACGAAAACAAAATATATTCTATATGACTGATTATTTTATTCTATAAATAATCAGTCATTTCTCTATCTCCCTTCTTGAAGTGTTTTTGTGTTTTGTTTTGTTCGCCTTATAACGTTGTAATATCCTCGCCATCCTCTCCTCCGGAAAGTTCATTTGGAATAATGGCACCAGTGGCCGAGGAAGTGGCGACAGCGCCGGTTGATGAGGTTGTGTTGGACCCGGAGGATACGCCCGTGGTGGAGGATCTCACTTTGGTGTTAGGAAGCCTATGGTCTTTTTTCCACTTCATCCTGCGGTTCTGAAACCAAATTTTGATTTGTCGTTCGGAGAGAACCAATGTATGAGCTATCTCAATGCGCCTCCGCCGAGTTAAATAGCGGTTATAGTGGAACTCCTTCTCCAATTCTAAGACCTGCTGTCGAGTGTAGGCTGTCCTAGACCGCTTGGAATCCGCTCCATTGTAATTCGGGTTCGCTGGAAAAGGGGAGAAGTAAATAGAAAGAAAGAAAGAAAAGCAGGGAAGGAGGGAGTAAACAAGAGTGTCCTCAACTGGGATATATGATGGGAATGGGCAGAATAAATGGCTAGATATGGTAGTTCTGGTGTGAGAAAGAATCTAAATGGGAAGTTAAGAACTTGTCCATCTCTCTGTAATTAGGGGACACTCACATCCAAGTATGCGCTAAATTATTAATGCAAGATTACAAAGCGCAGTCTTTTTTCTTTCGTTTAATCTCTCCCCCTCTTCTCTCCATCGCGCACATAGGCTACATAACAGCAGAAGCCACATGGTGATACGGCTGCCAAGAGTATACCTCGGCTATAAAATTTATGGTGGGTGTAATTACCGACGCTGAGTCGTAAATCCGCCTCAATTGTGCCATTTCAAAAGCTTCTCCCCTATCGTAGCAGGGGCTGGGAAGGAGATGGGAGTTAGAGGCACCGATAAAGGGAAGGAAAGGAGGAGAGAGGAGTAGAGAGTGGAGAGAGAGAGAGAGAGAAAAGACAAACACAGAGACAAGTTGCCTACCAGTGCTGATGTGAATTTTCTTCATCCATGGGTATACCACGGGCTGCTTGGAGGAGGCTGAGCTGTTTGGATGCTCCGGTGTAGCTTGGTTGCAGGCGGAGGATGCAGTCGGTGGGGTGGTGGGGGACATGGGTAGCTGTGGGGTCTCACATGAGGCTGGCTGCCCTTTCCCTGCAAGCAGGTGCGCAGTATGGGGTAGTCCATGTCCACTTTGCGTGTCAGGTTCAGGGATGCTTGCACAGTTATATTGGCGCTCTTGGTAGCTCGCCCGCGGAGGGTATAACTCCTGATGGTGATGCTGGTAACCAGAGCCAGGGTCCCTTGCGCGGCTGTAATATTCGGGGCTGTGGTCGGGGATGTAGCTGTTTTGTGAATATTCCTCGCATGGAGGAAATTTCGGATCAATGTAGGTAG
The DNA here is from genome assembly GCF_013265735.2 of Oncorhynchus mykiss. Taxonomy (NCBI): domain Eukaryota; kingdom Metazoa; phylum Chordata; class Actinopteri; order Salmoniformes; family Salmonidae; genus Oncorhynchus; species Oncorhynchus mykiss. The sequence continues at coordinate 41,542,376 of NC_048580.1, read as the reverse complement.
AGTCCATCAAATACGAGCTCATGATCATTAATTTCTGGAGTGGAAAATAATTTTTCTAGCTTTGTCGTTTTTCTGCTCCATAAAGCCCTCCTACTTGCGAGCAGCCCTGTAAAGTTACTTTTACCACGTGACCCCACGGCCCAATAGCAGAGTGAGAGGTAGTCCCCGGATAAGGAACCAAAGGTTTTCGAACGTACCTTCGGTCGCCATTGTGGGCATCATCTCTCTCTCTCTCTCTCTCTCTCTTTCTCTCGCTGTCTCTCTCTCTCTCGCTCTCTCTCCTCACGCCATTTGTGTCACCAATGCAAGTGATCAAAACAAACACCTCTTATGTGAAGTGAACCCTGTCATTACAGTTATATTATTATTATTGTTATCATCAGTATCATTATTATCCAGAAATAGAAATGGAGGTAGAGTGATGTATGTGAATGGATAATCGCACGCAAAATCTCAATAACGATTGGGTTGCTTACTGCAAGTAAAACAGCGGCAGGATTACCTCATTCACAAAAATAAGAATATAAGTCTAAGAATATCCGGCTGCTGCCTTCAAACAGTCCATGAACGTTCGCGTAAATCGTACATGTTATGCAGACATTCCAGTTCCAACTAAGCGAGAGTTTTTGAAATTAGAATTGGGCCTAAATCAGGAGAAAGAGGACACCAGAGGTACACCAAATTAGTATACCAGTATACATGAGCTTTTTAGGTAACAACAACATCACGAAGTATACTGAAGTACAAGTACACATGTAATACTTTGCATTTGAATTACTTTCAAACACGGTCAAACACATCTCACTGCTTTAAAATAGTATTACGTAGATGCTAATGATAATGCAATATCACTGACATTATGGTTGAATTATTGCAGTATGAATTTATACCGTTCTCCGTCGCGTTCTCTTTCTCTCTCTGGATATGTACAGGTCCATACATTTGAATAAGACACTACATAAGTATGACATGGTGATCCAACTAGTAAACAAATCAGTGTTACGTTACTCTGAAATGAGTCTCAGGGAGGTGTTTTGTCCATCGTGGCTTCATCTTCTTCAACACAAGTGGCTGTCTAAGTGCACGTGTATAGGTTATTCATTTGACATCAGCCCTAGCATGCGGAGCAAATAACATCATCCATTACAACCCCCCCATACACTGTTGTGTTCAGAAAAGTAAATCATTGCAGATAAAGCTGTCCATTTTGAGTGGTATCACTTGCCACAGATGCGTTACAGGCGCAATTATACTGTAATTAACTGTTGGCCAAATGTATTCGTGTTTTGTATTCCATCCTTTAAATTATGCACGACACCACATTGTCACATGACAGTAGGCCTACACATAATCAGTCTGTGAACTTTATGGCTCAATAGACTAATAATAAAAACGAATAATAATAATAATTTAAAAATACATCTAGAATAAATCTAGCCTACTACGACAGGGGATTATAAGAACATGAGAAGGATCAGAACACGAGGTCAATCACCTGCTTGCTAATCAGCGTCTAAATTCGAGGTAGTGGTCTTCTTTTAGTCATTTGTCAACATGATCTGGTGAAAATAACATAGCAGGGCAGATGTTTATGGTTTGTTTATGTGTAAAGCGCGCCCGCCATTTTTATTACTTTCGGCAGCGATGTTTGAGGCGTTTTATGGGGCTATAGAACGCCGTAGGCCTAAATCAGTCCGCTTTAAACGATCGCTGGTTGCTTACATGTTTTACTAGTACAGGCAGACTTGTAGTAGTATACCTTTGCTTCCAGATAGCCTACTGTACAAATATATGCCTTTGAACGTCATTACAATGCCTGGGCCTGGGCTTCTTCTAGACAATCTTAGATTGTTTGTAAGTTAGACACATATTTTGCACAGACTTCTTCTGAGATTTATGGCTATTCGTGCCCTATTATTCATGCTAACACGTGATACAACGCAGCTATAACCTACTGAATAGAAGCGACAGTTGAAGCAGACGATTATCTTGACAGACGTGGGATTTCAGTAGCCCATGTATTCCTGTAGAGACGTACTTGCGATTGTAATATATTAACACAAATTCGGTTCTACAGGGTACATATAGACAACTAATGAGTATTTTCCATTGTAGCATGAAAAGAAAAAATCGAACTGCCAGAATTCTGTTAGGTGAAAATCTGTCAATGAAATATCTGCAGTAGCTATTTTCTCTCTCTCTCTCTCTCTCTCTCTCTCTCTCTCTCACACACACACACACACACACACGCGCGCGCGCGCGCGCGAAAAGAGTAGTCTGCCTTTGAGGTTAGTCGCTCCTCTAAACTATGAATATTCAGCCACAAACACGGTGCACGGTGGGTAGCCTGCAAAGCGCCGGCGTGACAGCACAGATGAAAAATAAGTTTCTATTGTCCCCAACGATTTCTTGTGCTCGCCTGCCTCGCTATTACCATACTGACCGCTCGGTAACCTCTCTGGCTGCCATCCTAGAAGTTAATGAGAAGACGGAGATGAAAAATGTATCGTGCATGGTGTGAGTGTGACCTGTTTCAAGAATCTAATAGTCTACTAAAATGGTGAATAGGTATATTCAACCGAATAGCCTGGAAAACGCCAATTTAATCTTCACGTTTTTATTGATGCACAATTAAAAGATGAACATGTTCAGATGACTTGTGAACAAGATCATGTTATAGATATAATATAATATCATACATTGAATGGAATGGAATAGAATAGGTAACCATTTAGGATAGACAAGAGAAGAAGAAAACATACACACTTTCTTGCTCATCTAAAATTAGCATCTGCAAATCTCGGCATATGATTAAGCAATAATATAATCATTATAATGTACGACGCAACGCAGAGTGCTTTGACACATATCACAAACCCCCGAAGAGCCTTATTGCTATTATAAACTGCTTACCAACACAATTAGAGCAGTAAAAATACATGTTTTGCCATACCCATGGTATACGGTCTGATTTACCAGCTTTCAGCCAATCAGCATTTAGGGTTCGACCCACTCAGTTTATAATTAGAGTTTTCGCACTACCCCTACCACCCGCCCCCGCCTTCACAGGCCCGTGCACGCCCCCAGGTCCCATCTCACCCCAGCTCCAGTGTTGTGGACGCTTTTTAATATTCGTTAGACAGCCTGACCTGCGTTTCACCCCTCACGTTTGACTTCCAATAGTTCACTGCCAAGGATTATTGATGGGCGAAAAGCAATGAATTCTTTCTCCCCACAAATAGATTTCAGATCTCTCCCCTAGTTCAATAACTAGTTATAATGTAGAACTACAGAAAAATGAGGCCCTTAGGCAAACTCATTTGATGTTTCATTTGTTCATGGGAAAAATGGTGAACCTTTCTTTTCCGTCACATGAACACCTTGCAGCATGTTCTCTTTCACAAACATAGGCTGCACACTGTAACAGAAAACTGTAAATGATACTGTAATTGTGGCTATTATCAACAGTAATATATTCTGAAACGTTTTACTGCAGCATACTGTCAATTATGGTGCATTGTGGGTAAATGTTGTAGGTGGGGAAAGAATTGCTGTATTTCGAATAGCACTCTAATTCCACCCCACAGAATACAGTATGCCATACCGTATCTTTGGAGCACTAAAAACCCTTTGACCACTAGTGTGGTTGTATGGTAATGTAGTTTCTGTCTCATTTACACATTTTGAGGCGTGCATTGTAGGAGGCCATATTTGTTGCACCCATGAGTGAGAATGCGGTACCAATTGAACTCCAATGTGGTTATAGGGCCCCAGAGGCAGTCAGTCTTAAACCTCAAATGGTTGAGCATTTTGCCATGTCATTTTGATCCGGTTTTCCATGCAGTTGCTGCCAGTTTAGAAACCGTTGTTAAAAGGCCTCTAGAAGTGTACGTAATATAAAAACCCAAATATGAATTAGTCTTACTATAACGTGTAAACACTTTACTTAGCAGCCAACCTGCTTGTACCAATCCCTTGTTATTACAGTAAAATACTGTGAAATACGATCTCCTCCCCTCAATTAATTTCATTCATCCATTCACTCATTCTTTCAGTCATTCATTTCGATTACGGTAGCATTTTCTTTTTTACAGTATACTACGGTACATTTACGGCAATGTACTGTGTGTCCTTACACAGTACTTGCTTTGATACTTTGTTTATATTACAGTAGGTGTGCTGTAATATTACATACAGCATTGTACTTTCCACCTAGATGCCTGTAAACTACTGTCAAATTCATAATAACCCTTTTTATAGTGTATCTATCTATCTGTAACACACGATATGCATGCAACACAAATTCTGTAGGCTACAACATTGATAGTAGGATAACATGAGATTCGTTGTTATTTCACTGAATGATTGTTAAAAATAGATATATTTCAGAAAATTAGAACCCAACATGTGTGAAATAATCTTTGTGATGTTTATATAGTGTAATAACGAGTAATTGTTGTAGAATGGAATGTGTGTACATAGGCCTAGTTTAAACGAATTTCTTAGCATGAAAGCAAATAGCATCTTTTTGCTAATATCACCTCGCCCAGTGCATTTCACTGGCTATTATCATTTCACTGGCTATTATCAGGGAACACTGCCCTCTCTGTTGGCTCTGCAGGAAGGGACCGAATGGGGCAGGTAGCCTATTGTTTGTGCAAAAATAATAAACAACTTACCGATACTGTACATATCCCCTTCATTCTGTATCGGTCCTCATTTCGTTGTCTGCAAAATAAAATATAAAAAAAAAGATAATGAGCGGGATGAGCGGGATGAGATACTAGAGTTCAAACTCCCGATTGGCGCGGTGGCACTGCATTTCAGCGCTAGAGGCGTCACTACAGACCCTGGTTCGATTCCAGGCTGTGTCACAACCGGCCGTGATGGGGAGTCCCATTAGGCAGCGCACAATTGGCCCAGCGTCGTTAGGGTTTGACCGGGTTAGGCCGTCATTGTAAGTAAGAATTTGGTCTTAACTGGCTTGCCTAGCTAAATCAAAAACCTGTAAAAGTATATATATTATTTCATCCCAAATTATTCGGAATGGTTTTAATAACTGCCCTAAAAAAGTGTATGATGTCCTGAAAAACAACACGGACGGTCAAGATAGTATTTTGTAGTGTATTTTCAAATTTCATAACTAAAAAACACAATGGACATTTTCGTTTAGAAATGATCTTTTGTCGCAATAAAAAAAGAGGGAATTATCTAATAAATTATCAGGTTTGAAAAGGCTAAAATACTGTGAATTACAATATTTTTATGTCATAGAAAAGCAATCGATACCAATTAAGTCATATGTCCCCTTTTTCTAACGACAATTTCTCTTCTCTCTGAAATCTCCCTGAAATGTCCAATATATATGTGGCCTAAGCCACATAGGCTTAGGCTACAACTTTCCCCATTAATAACAACAATGTTAGTGTTCTTGACTTTGCATTGCTTGTTGTATCCTTTTCTCTCCATTGCCACTTTATCCTCCCAACCCCTTCTCCCACATCCCCCTCCTTCCAGTTAATTTCTAATTGAGGTGAGGTGTCCCAGAAAAAGCTATAACAAGTGTGTGATCTTCTAGAATTGGGGCCGAGGAGAGACATTAAGGACAGGTCGGTTTGGGGTCGTTAAACTGGATTTATACATTTGGCATTTCCTTGGGCAAAAGTTATATTTATAGAAATCCCTCGACTTCGATTCAGACCATGCTGATTAATGTTCAATTGTCAAAAGATTTTGTCACCGTATTGGGTATATTCAAGCCTGAAGCAGAAACGAATTTGACTGTACATCATAAAACTTGCAATCTCTACAACTGGAATTCGGACCCTTTGTTGAAAAAGGGTCCGTTTTTTTTCTGTTTCGCATCTGTCTTACATTGGGCAGTTTTTGGCACTGAAATGAACACACTAAGAAATCCAATTAATGGCATAGGCCTGCATGCTCAATTGTGTTTAATTCAATCTCATAATGAAACAAATTAATTTCATAAAGTGAGACTCATGTAATGTGAAAATATTACAATATAACAAACCATTAAGTTAAGTACGCAAACAAATACAAAATCACAATACAGTTTTCTGTTCATCGAGACATATTTGTTGTTTTCTGGAGGTGGGTTCCTCGAAAAAAAAAAATGAGGCACGTTCTCAATGCCTCACAACTCTTATATTATCTCAACTTGACAGTGGTTTTCTTATTGGATGAGTAGTTGCCAATCACTGTGATACCATAGATGGAATACAGTCAACCGGAACCGGAACAGTAAAGAATAACTGAGTTTAAGAACAGTGAAGAACTTAACTCCATTCCAATGAATATAATGCAGGTGAATCCCCTCTTTAACATCCTTATGCGCTATATGGAGGTGGAGCATGTTAAATAGCACCCCCTATTGGCTTCCCCTCTCTTCATCTAACAGGAATTATTGGGAAAATACTCAACATGAACCCATCAACTCACTGCATCATCAGGGCCCAGAGTTCCTCCTTGACCTGTCTGTGAACTGACCAGGAAATACTCTGGGCCATAATTACAAGCTACAACATGGGGCCCAGATTTCAGATTTCAGGTCACACGAACATGAAAAACTCAAGGCAGCAGAGGATCTTACCAATATCAACCACACAACTTTCCCAAGTAAATAGTGATGGATACAATATTACAATTGGGACTAAACTTGTTGCTCTGCTACATCCAGTTTGGCTTCAGAAACGTTTCCAACACCTTTCACTACCTAATCCATTCATCAACTACAAAAACAAACATAAAATCACAAACATGCATTGATTAAGGGATGGATGATGTTTATCCACTGAACTTCTAACGTCACAGGCATCAACTGGGCTGCCCTGCAAAGATATTAAAGACAGATGAAGCATTGAGCAGGGACGATGATGACACACTCTTCAGTCTCTGAGTCATCAGTATGATTGCTTCAGCAGTACCTCCTTCCCTATCCCAACCAAGCCAAACCTGCTAGTCGGGTTGTTATATTTATTCAAGTACCAACGAGTTATTTATGCACATGACCAAGCTCTGGAACCTGACTGCAATGGTTTGGATAGCAGCTGTTGCCTATGTATAGGCTTTTGACATCAACACACACACACACACACACGCACGCACACGCACACACACACACACACACACACACACCTACAGAGTCTGACAACTATGTAACATATTATAGCATAAAGCATCTGACCATTGTGCAGCAAAGTGGAGTTGGCCTTTATCTAAAGAAGTATATACTCCGTTCTGTATAAAGGTGCATGCCTAATGAATAAGAGTAGCATAAGTAGAACACACTCAAGTGAAGCTGGAACAGATCTCTCTTTCAAACTCTACTCCCATAGCTTAATTTTGCCAGTGGTAAAGGGGAACATGCATGGATGACACACGTTTGTAATATATTGGAATACATTTAGCCTCTAAGGACCAACAAACAGCAAACAGAGTCAGATATATAAAATAACGATTGAGTGTACAAATTACAAGGGATGAAAATCACAACCATTTTAAAACAAATCCCGTTGCGTCGGGAAACATCAAGCAAACCCAACCACAGCACCAAATACAAACGAAACGCTATAGTTTGACACAACATGCTGGAAAGTACAAATATTGTAAACTTACTGGAGCGTTTAAGGATCCATTTGTGACTGAGAGAGCACAGCACCACCATTACAGGCAGACTAGTCCGGGCCAAGGTAATCCACACTAACTGCCACACAGCCCTTTCTTCCTCGGATAAGAGGAGCCAGCAGCTGCGATTCCGGACAGTTAAGATTATATATGATGTGTATATATCGAGGGTTTGTCAGCTCTTCCAGGCCATAAAACCCACTTTAATGGCACCACGTGCTCCGTATGCACCATTCACAGGCCCCGCTAGAGGCAATTGGCATAAATAACCTTCCAAACTTTAAAATACTAAAAGAAAGAGATACCATAAAGGGGGATTTGATAGCCCTACATAGGCTAACGTAGCACGGTTAGGCCCGACAGTGCCATTGAGAAAGCAGCCCATGCTCTGTTGCATTTATAGACCTAGTAGTAAAAAGGCTACCTGTCTGCGAGGTGAGTGAAAATTATATTTTTTTCATTTGAGACGATATTTGCGACAGGACATGGCATCTGAACAATTGTTGTCCCTGTTAACCTGATTGTTTTGGTTAAGCCATTTAATTAAGCTATTGTTAAAATTATAGTTCCACGTGTCACTAGGCCAGCAGTGGGTCAAATTCAGGTCAATGCATAGTTTTGTTTCAATTTATGGTTTTGTCTATATACACAGCCTGCAGCTCCAACATAGCTTACAATCTTGACCCACGTGATTAAATGAACATCTACTCAACGCACAAGAGATAAAGACATTAAGTCAACCGTTTATTATTTTTCCACTTTGAACAAAAATGTCCATTCATTATAGTCCACATAATAATTCACATTTCCTGTTGCTGCAGGACTATTTTCATGCGGTAGCAAACTAGGCTCAAATTAAGATCCTACATTTCATAACCATAGCTTTTACATTTGATCCAGAATGCCCTAGAAACATCAATATATGTAGGTCGTCAGCCTCTATAGAGAAGAAAGTTAGTCTGCATTTCAACCCATGAGAATTTAGTAGCAGCTGGCTATGTGCCTCTATATCCTGTTAAAACATGGACCATTTCCCTATCTGTGGTGGAAAGGTGGAAACCTAGTAATAACGTTTTATTGGGACCTTAAACTTTTATGTGCATGCGTTTGTCTGACAGGGATACTGTAAATTATTGAAATAGACGGTGCGGGGACTCGAATCTGTTTTTCAATACCAAGTGTGCCTACACATGTAATGATTTAAAAAAAAGCGACACGAATGTGCTGGTATATGGTTTGGGAAGTTTATTCAAAAGGTCTCTCAACACCTGTAAGCGTTTTGATTGAATCACAAGCTTTAACATACCATGAATTATACAATAGGTATTGTAGCTATTTAGATAATCCAATATGTAGCCTACACTGTTGATATCTCAGTTTTGGAAAATGTTAGTGTTAGGGTATATTTGTACTTCTATAGTTCTAAAGAATCATCCAAAGTCTTGATATTACATAGAGACTATAAAGAGACGACATGTACAACACATTTCCATGTCTGTTGACAACTCTGGACATTGATTACAGTGAACAATAAGATACAAAATCAGTAAGAATCTGAAATTGGAGAAACGCATGTCGATGGTTCTTCAGTTGAAGGGTATGGACATGGACATCTCAGGCCTATTGGTATGGGTGATGTCCTCAAATACCATCACGAAACTCTTAAATATTGGACATAATACAAGCAGATCCCTGACCCTGCTGGTCTATGCGTGTAGACAATCTATTTGCTATTGAAAAAGTCAACCGTCTGTTTATAACGTCTGTTTTTCTTATTCGTGTGTAAGACTCTGGCCAAATATACATTTTAAAACATTTAGAAAAATAAAATATTTTCGTGATAAAGTCTCCTCGTTCTCATTGGTACCCCTCAGTAGGCTTATCAGTCATTTACATGATCATAATTATTATCTCAATGCTAAGGGTATAGGCTATAGAATGTTTATTTGGTGTCTATTCCATTTTTGAATGTAACATGAAAGAGGGAGTGGCCTTATAGTCCACAGCTCTCCCTAATTCTTCCAAAGGTCCTGACACAATCTTTACATTAAGACAACACATTACTTTATTATTATATATATATTTTTAATCTTAAATGTTGTACAACCATTAAGCAAAGAATACAAGTCCACATATAAAGTGCCAAACACGAAATATGCAAATAATGTAATAGTCCATAACACATAATAGGGTCTGATTCTGAACACGGCCTTCACGTTTCAAATCATGATCTCTCTCTCTCTCTCTATTTAGGGTAGGCTTAGGCCCTACTTCTTTTAGCTGTTCGTCTCCAGATCAGTCATAAACTCCATGTTTATATTGAATCCTTTGATTTCAGTTTCGAATCCTTCTTCCACTTCATACGTCGATTCTGGAACCAAATTTTAATTTGCCTCTCGTTCAGACAGAGGGTATTGGCGATCTCAATACGCCTGCGACGGGCGAGGTAACGGTTGAAATGGAACTCTTTCTCCAACTCCAGAGTCTGGTAGCGGGTGTAACTGGTTCGAGAGCGTTTACCGTCAGATGATTCTGAAGTGGCATTAGAGAAAAACAAATAGGTGTTAGCCTACATTTGAAGTAAAAAATCCAGAGCTGTCGAACATGATATACATCTTATACTTTAAAAAAATAATATGGCTCGAGGTCAAACGGTTTGGATGACCTGAGAATGAAGACTCCTGTGAGTTACAGAATGCAAAACCATTCAAATAATGAACAAATGGTAAAATGGCCTTGTGACTAAATCCCCAAACGTGAAACGATTTAAATTCAGGTTAAATTCGTTTTTTTTTTTTTTACTAAATAATGGAATTGAAATCAAGGGATAACATCTATGGGATGACAACCAATTTTATTCTAATTATTTTTCATTGAAAGCAAAAACTTTTATATTCTGGCACTTGTTCATTTCAAATACCTCTTGGCAAAATAAATTGTTGCCCTAGTTGAGGGAAAAACAGATCATTGTTACAAGAACACTTGCAGAACTATAATTTAAGTCTTTAACACCACACTAAATGCAGTGCTAATATTTAGTGGCTAAATCCCAATGGACAGCTAGTGGATGTTGGACATGGCAACATGAATGCCTTTCCGCAGTTATATCTGGAGCTTTCCAGGGTGAAAAGTTCACACGGAGGTCAGGACACTGGTTTCCCCCCGAGAGTTCAACTAGCCTATACTCTCATTTTAGACTAAAATAACCTGTTTGGAAACGAAAAGTACTTTCAGCCCAACAGAACTCACATTAATACTCGTTCATCGTTTTCTTCAATTGTTTGTTTCTCTTATCCAATTATGCAGCAATCAATCTAACCGCAGATCATCTCTTCACAGTAACAGAACAGGTTTACGAGCAATAGATGCCTTTGTCAAAATTTATGACCGCCAGTTTTATTATTTCCTGCGTTTGGCCAATAAAACTCAAGAGGAAAAACTGTGAATGGACAAAAGCAGGATAGCAGGCGTGAGAGTGAGTGAGGGAAGTAGTAGGCTATATACATTTTACAAATAAGTTTACCGTGGATCATGTGTAGTTTTGTCATCCAGGGAAAAATCTGCGGTTGCTGATGATTGTCTTGGTGCTTCTTCGAATGGATTTGATGTTTTACAGGTTGCATAGTTTCGACTTTGATCGCGCTTTCTTCGGTCGTAGTTCTGGGGTTTTCGACCACCTCCATTTGCATTTCATTCCCTTTGCTCAGTATACCGTCACTGAGGCAGTTCTGCACGGAGTTCCGGGAGCTCAAGGCTGAGTATGACTGTGGTCGTGTTGGAGATTGAGTGTCCGTTTTGCCTCGCAGGCTAGAGTTCATCTCTTCTCGTTTTAGAGAGTTTACAGTGGCATCAGAGGAGGTGAATGTTCCGTTGAAATCACGAAGACCTCCGTTATAGGCATAATTAGCTTGATCGAAGTCAGAGAGAGAGCCATAACTGCCTAAACTATTCATGGCGCTACAGGAGGATGCCTCGTGCGTTTGCTGCTTAAAAATGGAATTTGCTACATAGGAACTCATCTTATACGAAAAACCAAACACACAAAAACGGTGCAGAAGAGATACATGAAGTAAAAACTGCAATAGCCTATAGCCTAAATATTTTATCTGGGAGTAGCCTGGGCTAGATATTTGGCTCTTGTATTGTTGTTTTTATTGGTTATTGCTTTTCCTATGAAGCTCTTTGGAAGTTCAAGGGGTATCTTTCCTAACAAAAAAAAATAAGCACGATTTATAGGTGGGGGAATGGTATTTTTTTCTTGATTCGACGCGCACTGCCCAAATATGGGGCATCTGAATAGGATCACGTGCTGATGTTGGCCAGTCATACATTGGCTTGATACCCCGGGGGTATATTGATGAATAGGAGGAACGTGTCCGGTAAACTTTGTGCTGTGGGCTGTTGGGGACCTTGTGGGGTCTTTGTGAGGAAAAGAGCGAGACTCTAAGACAAGAGCGTCATCTGGTGTCTGATATAGGGCAGGCCAGGGCGGTCATCTCATCTATGCCCCCTCCATAATGCCCATGCCTTGCTGCATCATATAGCATACCACCCTCTGTTGAGGGTGGGTGCGGGGTGCCCCATAGAGGCACTATGAAGAGCAACACTGATCGAGCAATGACGTGATTGTTAAGCAATAAAAACGTAAAATGCTCTATAGTAGGCTATAATAGTAATAGTAATAATAATAATAACAATAAATTAACTGTTTGCTATTCGAGGAGCCATTGTTATATTTAGGTTTGTCTTAATTTGGTTTAAATGTAGTTTTATAGTCATCCCAGGAGTCCATATAGGTCCACGTGCCCAAAGTGTCTATATGAAAATGTATTGCGCAGAATAAAAGCCGATAGCCTAAATGTTTTACCAGCTATCAGCTTTTATAGCACAATATCATATTTTCCTGGCTTATGGTCACGGTTATTTTGGTATGCCAAATTGGTTTCAGTTGCAACTTCATTTGGAAATTGGATAGGCTATATGACTAAAAAACAATACGGGTGCTTTCTTAAACCGTAATATGTCAAGTAACAGGTTATTCATACATGAGATACCTTGACGAATGACCAATCAAACACACAACTTGTGCAAAAGACTCTGGATTATATTGATATGACGTAAAGTCACTCGGGTGTCCACTTAGTCTATTGTGGATTTACATACCACACGGACGGAACTGTTTTGAAAACATTTTATTCAATGATACACAAAACATAAATTCACAACCTTAAACAACGTGATTGATTCCTCTTGTATCATTTCTCCCTTTTTATTAGGTAGTCTTGGGTAACCATAAACGGTTATTATGCCAAAAAGTGGTAAGTGCAACGTTAAGAGAACATCCGTTTAAGCAGCATAATGCACACAAAGCCCTCACAGAGTATATATGGGAATACATAGAATATATACAGGCATATCTACAATTTAGGTAGTGTAGTTCACCCCGTGAGAGCTTTCAGGATATTTTGCAGGAGTCATATTGCGATGGGATTCATGGGAATGTGAAGATTCAAGTACATTAACACAAACGAAATAAGTATGCCTGAGCATTTCCTTCACATTTGGAATGCTTATGCCCTATTGTGTTTGTAAACCATCCCCAACACTGACCTATGTGAATTGACTGAAGTAATCCGAAAGATATATTTTACAGTGTAAATGGGACAATTCTGGAGGGAAATGGTGAATGTTTCACATTTCACAACACAAATAGCATGACTATGGCAAAGGACATTATGCCACCAGAAGTAAACAGCTATCAGTTAACTATATGCTTTTTCCAGCCTAAAATGATCCGAATGGCAGAATATTGCATGTTTTTACGCGCGCGAAGGCTACGAGTTTGTGAGAGAGAGGGACAAATAGCAGAATAATATCATGCAGGGGAGTTTGTAGTCTTTGAATGGCTAGGTAGTTTAGTGGAGTTTCATGATTTCGTTTTAAAATGTCTTTCATTCTTTCTCTTTCTTTTCCTCCTCTTTCTCCTCTTCCACGCCGTCTCGTTCCTTCTCCGCCGTGGCCCCTGTCGATTCACTTCCCGTCACCGTCGACGTCAGGCTGCTCTCTTTCTTCCATTTCATGCGACGATTCTGGAACCAAATTTTGATCTGACGTTCTGTCAAACAAAGGGCGTTTGCTATTTCGATACGTCTACGTCTGGTTAGATAGCGGTTGAAATGGAACTCCTTCTCTAGTTCCAGTGTTTGGTAACGGGAGTATATCTGGCGTCCTCTGCGTCTGTCTGACCCATACCCAACTCCTGTGCAGAGAAAATAAATCATAATGTACTGGATTACATTTCTATGTCAAGCCATTATGTGAATTGTTCTGACATAAATTGATGCAATTACCATAATCTAGATTAGACATCATGACAAAGGTACTGACAATGTGATGGGAGCAATTCATGTAGAAAATAGCCTACTAATCTCTGGTCAGGGTAGAAACGCATATGGCATGCAGTAAAATAAACACGATTCTCCAAACCATGCATGAGACTTAATCTGCATGTCCAATATCTGTTTGTAAAATATACGTAGCCTATGCAAATTGTTTAAACTAAATGTATAATAGTTAAATATATCATCGTTATTTTGGGAAACTGTTGGAATAGTTACGCACACTCAGAAAAGAGGCCTTCTACAGGGCGAGACGATACAATGATGTTTTATGGGGCCATAAAAACGAAGATGCTCTGTTGCTAAGATATATCGTGAAACTGGCTCATTTACTTAATTTATTTGTTGTAGTAAAACTCACCGCTGTGAGAGTTCATTCGCTGCATCCACGGGTATATCTGGACGTTAGCTTTCTGCTCCTGCGATCCACCTCTGGCTTGATCCAAACTGTACTCCTGAGCAATGTGGTTTTGTGCATTCAGTCCCATGCTTGTTGTTTGTCTGCAACTGGCAAGACCTCCATCCTTGTCTTGAAGAAACACATTAGATCCATGATACTCATAGGATGCTCGGCTCGGCCCAAAAACAACATTGTCTTGGGGAGAATAGAAAGGATTTGCGTATATCCGATTCTGGGTCACAGCAGCCCCATACGACGAAAAATGTCTCACTGTGTCATAAGTGGTGGAATTTAGTGGCACGCTTGGCAAAACATCTTGACCACCGGATAAATGGCAGGAGAGTGACGGGTTTGCGAAATACGAATTCATACCTTGTCTGCAACCCTTCTTCTTCAACTCTCCGCACTTCTTAATCAGTCTTTTTTTCTCCACTTTCCCCTCTCAGTAGCTCCCCCTTTCCCTTTCCCTTATTCTGGATATGTTGCTGGCTGCTCACACACCTTTGCAAAACCTTCCTTTCACCCTTTCGCTGCTTGTATAAATAGACGGTTGCTTGAGGTTTCAATATTATTAATTTCCAATCTCCGGTAAGACTCACAAACCCGAGTGTTATAGCTGATCGCTTAGCTCCAGAGAGAGGCAATATGACAATGTCAGCTGACCATTCTCCACCAATTGAGAGCAAGGAAACTGTAGCTTTTAGCTAACCAGCTATAGCTCTAAAAATGCAGCCAGAAAACGAATGCATTAAGTTAGTGGGGCATAGCAACGCATGCATTAAGTTAGTTGGACATTCCACACTGAGCAAGAAAACAAGACACTATAAATATATAAGCGACGTGTATATGTCTGCAATATCAAACTGCTGTCCAGAAACAGAATAATCCCGTCACTGAATTGGCATTTTAGTTTTTTTTTATGTAAGTTTATAAATGGGATAAATAAATTGATACCTCTACATATGTTTTACCTGCTTATGTGGCATGGCGTGTGTGTGTGCGTGTGAGTGCACGTGTGTGTGTGTAACACACTTACACACAAGGACAATGTAGTTCGCACGCACGTATTTGAAAATTGTGAAAGCCAATAAAGAGTACAATGTAATATGTAAGATAATGTATCGTTTGTCCTCGCCACTGTGTACATATTCAGTGTAGGTTGTATCCAAATCAGATGTTTATGTAGTGGTAGCGCTCTCATAAAGCTCGCGTGCTCTGTTGGTTCTTGTGTTTTTGCTGGGCAAGAATTTTTCACATTCTTTCCATGTTTTACATCGTGTATGAATTAGCATTACATGACTTGAAGGTAATTATCGTGCCTTGGCTCTTAACGGGTAATTCCGATTGCTAGGGGGAAGGGCGGTGGTGATAAGAATGCGTTTAGGGTCTCTTCTGTGAAGGGCAATAAAACCAAGTGAAGTTTCTCAGCTCACCAACAAATAACTCTGTGTATAGCCTACATAACGATACATCCTGAGCCTCTGAAACGAATGCGTTGGATTGTAAACGCAAGAAGAATAACAATGTAAAAAAAAAGAGAATAGTGTTTAATTGTATTTGAAGTTACTAGCCTAAGTGGTAACCGTTCAGAACACTTTTCCTGAAAACCCAGCAATCAACCGTGAGTAGAGAATTGATCAGGCTACGTCAGAGGATATGTATCCACAAAGCACTGTTATTGAGATGGTAGGCGATATCTTTACGGATACAATCACATCTTAGAAATGTAGAGTTAGGTATAACTTACATATATATATGTTTAGTGCCAAATTGCGTTAAATATAAGTTATGTGAGTTGGCTTCACAAAATTATTACATCGATTAATGGTAGTAATGGAATTTTAGTGTCGACGGTATGCTGTACATCGTACACAGAGGTGGATATTTTGAAATAGCCCAGTGCTTTAGCTATAGATCTATAATTGTGTGTTATGGGGGCCTGGGACATATGCTCGTGCGTGAGTCAGCTGTGGAAACGATAAGGAATCCTATTGTCTAAAATGACTGACAAGAGTAATTTATCAATGAATGGCAACCTGGATAAAAAAAAGTGGGCTCCTTTCTATAAGGTAGGCTACTCAATTTGAGGTACAAACCCGACAAAACTGTTATTCCAAAAATGAATATTCCACATTGAATCCTTTTGTTCTCCATGTGTGGAAAAACTCAGTCAACAATAGCCTACTGCAAACCCTTTTACCACTATCTTCAGCTTTAACACACAGCTGCATGTAAATCCATTCAGATTGATTCATTTGATTGTTCAAACAACCGTCAAGCTATTCGATAACAACACGTTGGTTAGAGAACGATATTAGCTAAAGATCTGATTTTTTCTCTCTCAATAATCTATAGTAACGACGTCTAGTATTGAAAACAATGACATAATTCACATGATTGAAACCACAAATGTAGGACATACGTATGTATTTGACAAGGGGATGTCTACGCGTAGGCCTATGCAGTCTACAATAAAACGAATCTTTAACTTGCACATAGTAGGTCTATTTTGCTGGGCTTCTGTTGTCGGTTCTAAAACAGGCAATAAAAGCTAGAACGGAAAGAAAGACGAGGACGTCTGTTGTGCAATAAAGGCTTCCCACTGGATTGACCGCCGTTGGTTTACATCCGCAGACTGACAAAAATGACACAAATAGGAAAACCAAATAGGAAAACCCCCCAAAAATCTGTAGGCCTCATTGTAAACATTATTACATGTGTGTTATGGTGTTAACCATTTGACAACATTTAAGTCAGTAGAAAGTGCGTCATAACTCTCAGAAACTAGGTATATAGGCCTGTGCCTATGTCCTTCACTTGAAATGTTCTATGTAGTGAAGATGCTTTCCTTATGCTCACAACATTGCATTTCACCAGCCTACATAAATTGTATCCCCATTCTGCGAATAGAATTACGATTCTCCTCCGACACTCAACTAAGACAAAAATAAGTATGGGTTTCTAGCACTTGATGAGAACCATATAGCCGAGCGCGCTTCTGAAATCAGCAATATTCATAACGTATCACCATCACGTACTTCAACGTGTTGTCAACTGTGACGGATGGGATGACTGAGAGCGAACCACAGTGACTATTTGACTATACGCTATGTGCTCTCTTTGGTATTTCACGTTTTATACCTCTCTGTAGGCTACAACATCTTAGTTTTATCCCTTATTCGACATGGTTCTTTATAAAGCCACTATGATTATTTGTACTTTCATATCATGGAGTTTGTGGTAGTTCCATTGCATAATTCACAAGAGCTGTTGGTATGCAGTATAGTGATGTGAGCTGGGAGAAAGGCAGCTCGTAGGCATTAAGTGTTTTGGCAGCCCTCAAGACAAATGACGTGGATTCATCTCAGCTTTTGAAGCAGAGAGGAAAGAGACCGTTTGGCCCGTAATTATTTTATTTCTTTGAAGAAGAACATCTGCACTGTTGCACTTTATTACTACCCCTATTGCGTGTAGCTAACTATAATACTACTACGACGACTACTATTACTACTGCTACTACTACTAACAATAATACTATTTTTGACCAAACACGATATTATTATTATTATTATTATTATTATCAGGAGTTGTAGAAATTCCAGAACAATCCAATTAGGCCTAATAATGGTAGCCTAGCCCATCACTGCACTGGGTTGAATTATAATTAGTGTACATCTGAAGCTGTAACAACATAGGCTAACACATAATATCGAGGCTACATTAGCCTACACTGTTCAGTTTGCCACGTTTAACAATTTGAAGCAGAGATGAACATGTGTCGATCATGTGGGCCGGGAAGCAATGTTTTCTGTTATCAGCATTCTCTTACTTGACCATGAGGAATTCATACGTATTGCTGGCTCTGAACAAACTTTTATAATATGATGTTCACCTTTTCCGGCCAATTTACAAATTAGGTCTAGGCGCTATGCTGCATTCCTGTTACGCACTACGCTAATCAGAGACTAGGCTGTTTTAAGGAGACCAACAAAAAAACAACACATCGTAAATCATGTTAATAAGCAAATATCTTCTTGTAAAATTGATTTATGATTCAATAGCAATGTTTATTAGTCATTAAAAAGTTTGAATGAACAGCGCTTGGTCCTATTGCAAGTTTCAAAACCCCAGGAAAAAATACACTGCAGGCATTTGGTATGCCTATTATTTTCATGTGTATCAATAAAGCATAAAATCATAATTTATTTCCTTCTTAATTTGCGTGTTTGTGGAGGCCTATGTATCTGCAAACTTACATCTGGAAAATTCTAAATTTGTAGGATTTTTACGATTGAGTTGGGTCACTCGTTATTGTACGAAGGTTTTGAAGTGCAACGTTAGTTACGATGGATTGGGGAAACATGTTTCGCATATTGGCAGCACATGACTTCTGTGTTTCATTTTACTGATCTCTTTCTCTCTCATTCAAGGATAACCGGAAGAGCTGCAAAAGGTGTACCCCACGCGACAAAGTGCAAAAAGAAACCATTGGAAAAAGGTTCCCGCACAATGACCTGCAGCAAAATCTCATTGAGGTGATAGTACGACTCAAACGCACCTGCGACAGGCCTATCTACTTCGTCTCATTTCAATTAGCCTCACACAATATCTGAAGTGATTTGGAAAAATCAAATATGCATTTTTGCCAGCTAATGTTTTTACTTTAGGCTATAGCCTAACTTATAGTGAAAAATGTAGTTAAATACACAATATGTACCCCCCCCCCCACCCGCCCCCACAGACAGACACACACTTTCACAGCTTTGCCATCACTAAACATGCATTCAATGTTCATTTTGTGTAAATGAATGTACAAGTGTCTGCCATATTTAACAAAACATGTACAGGAAAGGGCCTACGTCCCATTCACCACAGTATACACTATTGGCGAATCCAACAATGATGACGTTCATGCGTAAAATATCGTATATAAAGCGTAACAAAGCTCGTAAATAAACCTTAGCAATCCGATCGACGCGCAAGTTCTAGGCTAGTTAAGCATGGATTTCTGAATTAAAGATCTTGTGTGCAAATTATTGTTGTTGTGAAATATGATCATGATGATTATTGTGATTATGATTTATAGTTATATTAGTATTATGATTTTTACCATGTTTGCTGTTGCTGGTGTTCCTCCAATAAATATAATTCATTTTTTTACATTTGTTGTGTACAGCTGTTTTCATTATTGTATGAGAAAATAACAGGTTTAAGCCATCTCACAATACAGACATCCATTCAACATGGTTCCCATGCCACACGTGACAGTTGAAATATTTCAGACGAGGTTCCAAGCTTCGTACCTGACTATTTTTATTTAACTAATGAAGTCAGTTAAGAACAAATTCTTGTTCACAATTACGGCCTACCCCAGGGTGTATCCTAACCCGGACGACGCTGGGCCAATTGTGCGCCGCCCTATGGGACTCCCAATCACGGCCGGTTGTGATACAGCCTGGAATCGAACCAGAGTCTATAGTGACTCCTCTGGCAGTGCCTTAGAATGCTGCGCCACTCGGGAGCCACTCGGGAGCCCGATGACATGTTCAGACATCTTTCTATCCGCATATGTCATTTATGTATTAAACTGTATCCGCACTAATGTGGCATATAGCCTGCATAACTACCAACCACCGACCAACGGTCACCAAACCCCATCACTCCCCCCACACAACCTCTCAACTCCGCTGTG
This sequence comes from Oncorhynchus mykiss, assembly GCF_013265735.2. Lineage (NCBI taxonomy): Eukaryota > Metazoa > Chordata > Actinopteri > Salmoniformes > Salmonidae > Oncorhynchus > Oncorhynchus mykiss. The sequence goes on along the minus strand of NC_048580.1, from coordinate 41,522,242 downwards.
GAAGAGGTGGGCACAAGGGGGCACTGTTAGTATCAGTGAACAACAGTATTGTGTTTGTTTGTGTGTGTGTGTGTGTGTGTGTGTGCGTGCGTGTAACATAGTATAATACTACAAGATCTAACATTGACTTTTCACATTGATTAGATATATATACTCTCACCCATCTTTTTTTGCAACTAATGTTGCCTATAGATAATTACATATGCAGTCAGCAATTAGAAGAGATCATAGAATAAAGGTCATTTAGACCAATGGGGAGGGCCCAAAACAGGGTTCAATGTAATATATAAATAATCTGGAAGAATGGAAAACAAAGATTAAATCAAATCAAATCACATTTATTTACATAGCCCTTCGTACATCAGCTGATATCTCAAAGTGCTGTACAGAAACTCAGCCTAAAACCCCAAACAGCAAGCAATGCAGGTGTAGAAGCATGTTTAGCACAAATCAACACGCCCCCAGTGGATAATCTCACATTATTAAGCCACTCAAGGCAAGCTACCTTCGATAAACAAACCAAACCTTAGAACAATTGATGATTCAATCTAATTCTCGATGGTGTGTCAGTGATTTTCTGAACAGCGCACTGTCAAAGTTTGGAGGTAGCCTACTATAGGCCTATAGAAATAACGGAGGTTACAATAGCCTACAGGTCAGGTCACGAACACCCAAACTACACAAAATCAAGCTTTTCACTGTAAGGTCTACCTACACCTGTTGTGTTCGGCGCACGAGACAAATAAACTTTGATTTGATCAATTGCATTCATATTCAATGTCTTTGCCCTCACTTATGATATCTGACCCCATATAACATGTATGGCATAACGTCTCAAATCCCCCTTCTCACAGATACGGTTTAGTTCATTAACAGTCAAGCCAGTGAGGAAGGATCACGGAAGGAACCGCTTTCTTACCCGCGTCTGAGTTCTCCCGGTTGTCTATAGTGACGGTGACGCAAACTCGCTGGCCCATCGGAAAGGTATGCTGACGAATAGACCTCTACACCGCTACACCGGGCGTAGCAAACGTCCCCAAATCTGCCAATTGATGGAAGAGCAAAAAGCTGAATTTAACAATTAGGTAAACACCGCGTAATTTACAGTCCGCTGCTTTATCTTTCTCTATCTCTCTTTCTGCAACCGTTGGGTTGCTCTAGACAGGGGCTGGTAGAGACGGTGACTGTGGTGAAGCCATTTCTGACCGCGAAGCATGCAGGAGCACAAGGGGATGGAGCCTAGACGAAACGCGTTCCATATCAAAAAGCTAAACTATTGTATAATCTATACTCCAGGAAAATACGCTATTGGCGAAGTAATTTCTATGCCCCTGCTGAGAGAGCTGCTGATATTACGTGAGGTCCGAGGAATAGACAAAGGCATAAAGTTCATGTTCACAGAGCGGGTGTGCCACGTGGCTCGCTGCAACCAATCCCTGAATGGATTGAGTCGTAAACTTTTATTACTCAGCTGTAAATTTCTCCCCTAAACAACTAGGAATGTGTTGCACACCCTAGAATTTGTCTCTCTCCTTCTTGAGGATACAATTCTCTAGGCCTAAATATAGGTTTTTATAAAGAACAAAACGAAAGCAATGATATGACAGCCTTCCCCCATATGTTACTTTATCTATCAATATCTCAATTGATCCACCAATATGACTGTTGGCCATGAATAACACACACACACACACACACACACACACACACACACACACACACACACACACACACACACACACACACACACACACACCCATTAGGTGAATAGAGATCATTTGAGTCCATTTTCCCCTCAATCATCATCATCTTCAACATAATAAGAACATAGGCCTACTAGAATGAATGTGTATGCTCAGGTTCAATTCTTTCCATTCCTCTATGTTTTCAAAGATATGAGCAGGCCTACAATACTTCATATTTACAGAAACGACACTGTGACGACACTATAATTCATGTCATGCAGACATTTCTATTATAATATGGTTGAAAAAAAAACGTATAGCAAATATGTGGTTATAGAAACAGTTCACCTTCAGTTATTGTCAGCAACGTTGAGAAACAATAGGCCTCATACCTCGAAAGGAACCACGCTATTTGACAACGACCTATGTAGTGTGAAAACAATAGCCTATCGTTTTTTATATTCTCAGGAATACTGAAAACAGTCTAAATGTTACAGATTTCCCTCACCAAGAGTTTGATTTAAGCCTTTCATCCACCAACAACACACATAATATATGCGTGGAAAGCTTTAAAGATGAATTAAAAAAGTTAGACAGAAAAAGTTAGACAGAACGTTGCAATAAATCGCACAACTGCAAATCCGACAGGGCTAGATATATTTCAGCAAAAGCAGTGTCGCCAAACCTCTTTTATTAGGATACTGTCATTTAAAAAAGGTTAGAATTAAGATGAGCGACGAGGGAAGATCAAGCCCAGATGTTGTGACACTTCAATTAAATTACTAGCGCTATTCAAAATAATACGCCTTGATATCGGAGAAAAACACGTTTGTTTTGTAGGTCTACTAGCCTATTCCGTTTGAATATTTGATTCTATGTTTTAGCCCTACGACATTTTCCATGTTTCTGTTGTAATAGCCTAGTTCATGCCCAAATCGGTCGAATCCTGTCTTTGAGCATAGACAAAGTAGGCAATCATTTAGTCTCTCTATGATATATGATAAATATATATCATATTTTGAATTCCACAGCTATGATTAAGATATAAATAAATGATATACATACACTGAGGCAAGTTGCATCTTGTACATGCATACTGGGTGTAGCAGTTTGGGCTGGGTGTACCCGTGTAGCAGGACGAGTCGACATTGCACACTATAAAAAGAGAAACACTGTTTCCGGAAACGGCTAGCTCCGTTTATACCACCAATAAAGTTTACAGCAGGTACACTAAACCTAAACGAGAATGTCAACCCTCTGTTAAAAGTATACACAAAAGCCGCACGGTCAGTCAACGCTTTCATATAATTGTTAATTGCACGGAAACTTTCTGTATTTTTAAAAAGCTACAAGGAGGCAACAATTGTTTTAAAATAACTTCACTTAAGGACTAGATATTTTGGCAGTAGGATACGAAAAATGCAGACACCAATAGGCCTATAATTTTCGTGATATTTTTGGAATGGACAATCCAGAAGATTTGACACTGATTTGAGAGAATAGATTCAAAATTCAAATGTGGGTAAGTTTAATCAATAGCTGTTTCATTCGAGAATTGTATTTGATCCTAGAAAGAAATGCAACAGCTTTGTAAAGATCCTCTTTAAAAAGAGTAGTCTACTCTATAGGCCCACTTTAAAATATAATCCTCCTTCTTCAGTTGATTTCGATTTACAGAAACATATCAACACAGCAAATACATCGTAAAGTATCCGTTTAGAATGTTTAAAAATGAATGACTGAATAACTTTTAGAACAAAATTTGAGTTTTGGGCAGTTGTTTCATTTCTGTTTCAGACCCAATATTTATTGAGCTGACGCACATACATACATGCGATTAACTAAGGTAAACAAAATGTAATCTTATGTGATTCAATAGCTATCATCGAGGTTGTGGTTTACTTCCCCAGTTCAAATTTACAAAATCCTGTCATAGATTTTGAGAATTGTGGCCTGTTTCTTGACTCCTAACGAAAAATCTGAGCCTAATATTTTGAATGTATGGCTAATTGGAATAAGCAATTCATTGTCTCTAAACCATGTCAAACAAGTTATACCTTGTATAATTTTATAGATCCAATGACTCACATTGCATATTTACTGTGGTGTAGTGTGTAAGGGGTTTGTTTACATCAATGGGAAATGCCGACTTCATGGGCTGTATTCTGCTCCAATACCAAGCGTTCCAGTCACAATAAAAGCTGACTTCACAGTGACTAACTAAATACCACATGTAACATATAGTTCAAGATAGCCAGGTTTCTCGTTCACAGGATATGCCCAAATACCTCTTATAATAGTACTTCTGTTGTGAAAAGTAAGCCTTAAACACACTTTGGTGAGAGGGGCGGTTCCTATTCCTCGCAGACAGTACCAAAGCTGCAGTGGAACAGTCATAGGCAGAGCTGTGTGCCAATAGGATGTGCAGAATAGGGAATACGGAAGTGACAAAAGCAAAGGGCCAAAACCCCAAGCTCCAAACTAACCCCTGTGTGTGTGTGTGTGTGTGTGTGTGTGTGTGTGTGTGTGTGTGTGTGTGTGTGTGTGTGTGTGTGTGTGTGTGTGTGTGTGTGTGTGTGTGTGTGTGTGTGTGTGTGTGTGTGTGTGTGTGTGTGTGTGTGTGTGTGTGTCAGTGACAGCTCGTGCCGTTAAAGGTTAGGAAGGATGATTTTTTTATGAGCAAGGCCTTATTTCTATTACAGCATTTTGGATGACTGTCATTCATTTTCCATTCACCCAGGTCAATGTAACATCGATAGGTTTAGAATACTACATGACACTCACATTTTCCCTATACCCATCATGATGTTTCTGCAACCTAGCCTATGAGTTAAAGTTTAAAACGTAGGTGCACAGGTCAAGAGACAACTTGACTTAGTAATGAAGGTGACAGACAGTGACCCATTCAATACTGCCTTGCATACTCTTGCCTGCATCTAGCTGAGTGTAATCATTAAACAAGAGTTTCTATTGGACAAATTCAGGTAGGTCCCGTTTCGTTTCATGTGCCTCTGTTTAAAAAATGTTTTGCAACAGAATCAGCGGAATGAATACACCGCTGATCACCTGCACACACGGTTCACCTTCAATGCAGCCATGTGCTCTCCTCCTCTCACCTTTTCCCTTCGCTTGTGGACTTCAGTGCACAACAAACTAGCTGTCTGTGACCAGGCGCATAAATCTCTCCAAGCTAAACCTTCATATCATAACCGCTAACCACTACACAACCTACATCGTTGTGACCATATTCACTTTATAGCCAATGAACTAGAACTAACGCTTTAGTCAGGGACGGGCATAGATTACAAATTACAATTACAAAATAGAACTACAAAATACCCTAAAGAGGATCAAAATAAAATCTAAAATGCTTTTGCAAAGTATTGTTTTTAATTGAAAATACATGTCATTTGCATTTTAAAACACAAATAATACATTTGCAAATGGCCTGCAAACAGCAACAACATTCTCATGAAGGGTTACAGAAACTTCTTGCTATGACTGTGATATGTTGCTGTTTATCTAACTTAGTTGAATACACTGTCAGTCTGGATAAGAGCATCTGCTAAATTACCAAAATGTAAATGCATGTGAAAATGAACAATTGCAAAGCACACTGGGTATTGTCATTGCCCTTGTTTTCGGGCAGAGTAGAGTAGAGTAATACTCAGCATGCTTTGCAATTGTTCATTTTTACATGTACATATGCATTTAGTACATTTAGTAGAAACTCTTATCATACCATAGTGCCATCAGATTTTTGAGACCAATGTAGGGTGAAAGGGGGCCACAAAACTGTGAAATGCTATAAATAATTTATTTGTATGTCGAAAATACAAATTACAGCTTTTGAAAGTATCTTGTTACAAAATACAGTGGAGTGTAGTTTAGCCCAGTGTAACACAACATAACAAATACTCAGAAGTAATTCAAATACGTATTTCAAATACATGTAACAGAATACTGCACATCTCTGGTGTTGGTATACCCACAATCCAATCCATGTGTACAATCACGCCGTAAAGTGTGCAGCAAGCAGTTTAGCAGTTACACCGGTGGCCCCGATGTCAATACATTAATAAAATTGAAAGCTTACCTTGACTTGGAAGAGTTGGCCTGTTGGTTAGCCATAGAAAGCAAGCTAACAGAAATAGCATTGAATTGAAAGGTAATTGAAAGGTAAACTAAGAAAGATAAAAATACAACAAAACATCTCTCTCTCTCTCTCTCTCTCTCTCTCTCTCTCTCTCTCTCTCTCTCTCTCTCTCTCGCTCTCTCTCTCTCTCTCTCTCTCTCGCTCTCTCACTCTCTTTCTCTGCTGCATCTCCTTTATTTCGGCACATATTATTTTGTTAAAATCTGTTCAACTATTGTCTTTCTCTCTCTTTGAGTCAACTATTCAATACATTTTATGCCAGTGTTTCCCAAACTCTGTTTGTTTTTTTGCCCTAGCACCACACAGCTGATTCAAATAATCAACTCAACATTAAGCTTTGATCATTTGAATCAGCTGTGTAGTGCAGGGCAAAAAAACAAGAAAGTGCGCCCCTTGGGGTCCCCAGGACAGAGTTTGTGTCTGTTTCTCAAACTAGACACTCCAATGTACTTGTCCTCTTGCTCAGTTGTGCACCGGGGCCTCCCACTCCTCTTTCTATTCTGGTTAGAGACAGTTTGCGCCGTTCTGTGAAGGGAGTAGTACACAGCGTTGTACGAGATCTTCAGTTTCTTGGCAATTTTTCGCATGGAAAAGCCTTCATTTCTCAGAACAAGAATAGACTGACAACTTTCAGAAGAAAGTTCTTTGTTTCTGGCCATTTTGATCCTGTAATTGAACCCACAAATGCTAGTCTAAAGAAGGCTAGTTTTATTGCTTCTTTAATCAAAACAACAGTTTTCAACTGTGCTAACATAATTGCAAAAGGATTTTCTAATGATTAATTAGCCTTTTAAAATGATACACTTGGATTAGCTAACCCAATTGGAACACAGGAGTGATGGTTGCTGATAATGGACCTCAATACGCCTATGTAGATATTGCATTAACAATCAGCCGTTTACAGCTACAATAGTCATTTACAACATTAACCATGTCTACACTGTATTTCTGATCAATTTGATGTTATTTTAATGGACAAAAAATGTGGTTTTCTTTCAAAAACAAGGAAATGTCTAAGTGACACCAAACTTTTGAACGGTAGTGTATGTGTGTGTGTTCTAGTCACACCGCCTTACGATCTTTTGCTTGATATTAGACACCTTACCAGATTTGCTCAGGGTAAACAAAAATTATATTTATCAAATGTCTCTTCAAGATATGGGAGAAACAGATTTCTCCTGTTGTTGTTGTTGTCTCCAACACTGCAGTATAAAACTCAAAAAAAAACTCAAAAAATAAACATCCCTTTTTCAGGACCCTGTCTTTCAAAAATAATTAGTTAAAATCCAAATAACTTATCAGATCTTCATAGTAAAGGGTTTAAACACTGTTTCCCATGCTTGTTCAATGAACCATGAACAATTAATGAACATGCACCTGTGGAACGGTCATTAAGACACTAACAGTTTAGGCAATTAAGGTCACAGTTATGAAAACTTAGGACACTAAAGAGGTCTTTCTACTGACTCTGAAAAACAAAGAAAGATGCCCAGGGTCCCTGCTCATCTGTGTGAACGTGCCTTAGGCATGCTGCAAGGAGGCATGAGGACTGCAGATGTGGCCAGGGCAATAAATTGCAATATTCGTACTGTGAGACACCAAAGACAGCGATACAGGGATACAGGATGGACAGCTGATCGTCCTTGCAGTGGCAGAACACATGTAACAACACCTGCACAGGATCGGTACATCTGAATATCACACCTGCGGGACAGGTACAGGATGGCAACAACAACTGCCCGAGTTACACCAGGAACACACAATCCCTCCATCAGTGCTCAGACTGTCCGCAATAGGCTGAGAGAGGCTGGACTGAGGGCTTGTAGGCCTGTTGTAAGACAGGTCCTCACCAGACATCACTGGCAACAAATGTCGCCTATGGGCACAAACTCACCGGCGGTGGACCAGACAGGACTGGCAAAAAGGGCTCTTCACTGACGAGTCAAGGTTTTGTCTCACCAGGGGTGATGGTCGGATTCGCGTTTATCTTCGAAGGAATGAGCGTTACACCGAGGCCTGTACTCTGGAGAGGGATCGATTTGGAGGTGGAGGGTCCATCATGGTCTGGGGCGGTGTGTCACAACATCATCGGACTGAACTTGTTGTCATTGCAAGCAATCTCAACGTTGTGCGTTACAGGAAAGACATCCTCCTCCCTCATGTGGTACCCTTCCTGCAGGCTCATCCTGACATGACCATGCAGCATGACAATGCCACCAACCATACTGTTCGTTCTGTGCGTGATTTCCTGCAAGAAAGGAATGTAAGTGTTCTGCCATGGCCAGCGAAGAGCCCGGATCTCAATCCCATTGAGTATGTCTGGGACCTCTTGGATCAGAGGGGGAGGGCTAGGGCCATTCCCCCCAGAAATGTCCGGGAACTTGCAGGTGCCTTGGTGAAAGAGTGGGGTAACATCTCACAGCAAGAACTGGCAAATCTGGTGCAGTCCATGAGGAGGATATGCACTGCAGTACTTAATGCAGCTGGTGGCCACACCAGATACTTACTGTTACTTTTGATTTTGACCCCCTTTGTTCAGGGACACATTATTCCATTTATGTTTGTCACATGTCTGTGGAACTTGTTCAGTTTATGTCTCAGTTGTTGAATCTTATGTTCATAGAAATATTTACACATGTTAAGTTTGCTGAAAATAAACACAGTTGACAGCGAGAGGAAATTATTTTTTTTGCTGAGTTTATATGACCCATTCACCCCATTCATACACAATGATGGGAGCCCAAAGGTTTGAGTCCTGGGCCTACCTAGCTCTTGGCATGCTACACTGCGGCTGACCCTGTGCTCTTCTCAATTTGTAGTGTGCTTGTGTCTGTGTTTGTGTCTGTGGGGGGGGGGGGGGGGGGACAGAGAAAAATAAGAAATTCCGTTTCTAATGAACCAGTACTATTATTTTCTATCATTCTATGTACTGAACCACTGATGAACAAAGATGATTGCTTTCCTACTGTTGGACCTTCAGTCCCTGTATTCATAGAACCATGTAGACCTTCATCCATAACCAGGGGCAGACTGGGACCAAAAATCTAAAACCCGGCCCATTCTTCCTCAAGGCCCCTGGAAACTGGCCAATTTATTTCCTTGAGGCCACCATTATTATCCAGTTAATGATAATTTTGCACAAGAACAAATAAAGTTTGACAGGCCCGCTTGGCTAAAAACGGACCAGCCCGTATGGCATTTGCCTGAAATGCCAGAAGGCCAGTACAAACCTGACCTCTTCTGAGGGTAGTGAGTGGCGATACATCTCTTGTAACTCGATTGTTTGTTTATGTACAGTGCCTTCGGAAAGTATTCAGACCACATTCCTTTTTCCACATTTTGTTACATTACAGCAATATTCTAAAGCTGATTAAATAAAAACAAATCCTCAACAATCTGCACACAATACCCCATAATGAAAAAGCAAAAACTGTTTTTTAGACATTTTTGCAAAGGTATTAAACATGAAAAAATTAAATATCACATTTACATAAGTATTCAGGCCCTTTGCTATGACACTCGAAATTGAGTTCAGGTGCATCTTGTTTCCATTGATCATCCTTGAGATGTTTGAGACAGTGATGCATTCAGTCAGGATGTAAAAACTGTGATGTACTGTAAAACATGCTCAAGAAAAAAAGATTGTCCTCCCTCATCTTAAATGGCACCGACCGTACTGGATTCATCCCTCCAGAGAACACGTTTCCACTGCTCTAGAGTCTAATGGTGGTGAGCTTTACACCACTACTGCCGATGCTTGGCATTGCACATGGGGACCTTAGGATTGTGTGCGGCTGCTCTGCCATGGAAACCCATTTTGTGAAGCTCCTGACTAACAGTTTTTGTACTGACGCTGCTTCCAGAGGCAGTTTAGAGCTCGTGTTGCAAACAAGAACAGACGATTTTTACGAGCTACTCGCTTCAGCACTCGCTGGTCCCGTTCTGTGAGCTTGTGTGGCCTACCACTTCGCGGCTGAGCCGTTGTTGCTGCTAGATGTTTCCACTTCACAATAACTGCACTTACAGTTGACCGAACAGCTCGAGCAGGGCAGGAATTTGATGAACTGACTTGTTGGTAAGGCCATTCTACTGACAATGTTTGTCTATGGAGGTTGCATGGCTGTGCACTTGATTTTAGGCACCTGTCAGCAACATGTGTGGCTGAAATAGTAAAATCCACTCATTTTAAGTGGTGTCCACATACTTTTGTATAGATAGTGTAAGTAGGAATGTGTAAATGTGTCTAATGTTTATCTATTTGAAAGCTCTGACGAAGGCTTTGAGGCCATAGACGATATATTAACCTCAGTAAGTGCAGTGAGCATAAGTGTTCTTCGTTTCTTTTAAGTTTTGTACTAATGTACACACATAGGCATCATTGGCCAAACTACTGGCTTGCACCGCCTAATGGTCAACCACTATATGACATGTTCTGCTACAGCTACAACATGGCTGGGAAGAGAGAGTGTGCAGGGAAACAGGCCCATACCTTTGTCCATTATAATCCCCCCTGAAGCAAACTTCACCATTTACTCATTACAAGAATTTATATGAATCATAGGAGAGGCTCTCCTTATCCTAAAAAAGCTAGTATTGTGCCTCATAATTAATTTCAGGGATGTACTTCATATAAGGTCACGTCAAAGACTAAATGTCAACTTGTCATTAAATAGTATGATTGCTTTTGAACAGGACATAGTTACTCATTGATACAGCTTCAACTGATATATAACATTTTCAGCTTCAATAACATTAGACAATTGTTTTGAGATTGTTGACTGTCTCCAACAGACCCACAAAACAACAAATCTGATTGTACATGATACTGGAGAACTATCTCTTAAAACGATTTGTAATAGGAGTGACATATTTCTAAGTCAATTTGAGAATCCATCAAATCGTTGTATTACTTGGGTCACATTGAGTAGCCACAAACGGCATAGCAACTGATCATTTCAATTGCTGTGGTGATAACATTGTAACTATATGTAACAACGTTGTAATTATATCAGTGACTAATGGGGTGCAGACTTGTCTGTTTCCACCATTACACTGTGAAAGAAGTTAACTGTGGTATCCTATTGCATTCCATATAGCCTAACTTCTGCAGTCGCCCTGTGACACCGAGAAGCTTCTGGTCGTCGACGAGGCACACTATGGAATAATATGCTTAGGCTGCAAGTGCAACTTCAAGTCAAATGTTACCATGAGTGTCAATAGTTGCATCAGATCTAATGTCTAATGGCTATCGGCACTCTTAACAATCGACCGTGTCTCATTTATCTAAAATGCTTTTGTAGGGCATCGATACTGTATGTATATGGTTGGTTGCTCCCTGTAGCGTAGACAGACAGCATAGAAACAGTAGCCTAGACATGCTCAGTCATTCAGTTAACAAGTTCTTACGGCCATAAAAGAAGAGGTACGATGGTGAGCCATCTTGTTTATTCGTATTTTTACGTTAACAACAATGGCGGAGATACACAATTCCGTCTTTCACGTGAGAAACACCAGCAAACGAGCATACTGTTCACATCAATAATATAACAAGACGTACATTAAGATTATATTCAGTGCAAAAAAAACTACGGTATTATCACCAGCACATTAAAATAACACGCCTTACTTTTTAAAATCGTTGTAGGCTAATTGTAGCAGGTATTATTATCATACAGTCATGTAAGTTTTCTATAGGCAGTTTTAGTTGTTGGGGGAAATATATGTTTTAGTCTAAACATAGCAGTGCCGTTATTATGGAATACAAATTCAGTAAAAGGCAAAGTTCTGTTTTAGTAGGTAGTGCCCTGGTACAATCTTGCCATATCGGTTACTTGGCTTTTAGCTAACTTTGTCTTCCTAAGACTCACAAATTGTCTTAAACAAGCATAGGTATATATTGGGTAAATAATACATAACTTAATAATATAACGTTAATATAACACTATAAAAACAATATCATATGAAATCTCTATTTAGAAATCTCTATTGCAATTTCCCCAGGTTTAGGTAGCATCTTTATTAAGGATTTAAAACGATTGCATGTCCCTGGTAATCCTACCAAAATCCTATCTGAAGTAAGAACTAAATATCCTTGTCTTGGCTCTTCACCACAAATGACAATGAAGTATAATACAAAAAAACTGAAAAGAACAATAAAATGTGTTTTACATATGGGCCTGCTAGTCAATGTTATTTCCTCGGAAGTCACACTGCTGTCATGACATTAAACATTAAACATATTGTTGAGTTACATTTTGCTGACGATTTTAAATGGCAACTATTTGTCCATTGTGAATTTGAATTCTATTTACAGGATTAGTTGGCATTGGTTAAGTGTTGTTGTACCCTGCCCTGTCTGCCTATGTGTATTTGTTTGTCTATGCTTTTGTTAGGAGATTACATAAAATCAGTTTTTTTTATCAAATAAATTATCTAAAGTGGCCTATAGCCTACTCCATTAATAAACATGCTTTTAAACAGAGATCACGTATAAGATACATTTTCTAAATGCAATATTGCCGAATGTAAATGTTGTAAGGAAAAGTAAAAAACTACAAAATAACTAATTTGCATCCATATAACTCATCGTGAAGAGGGAGAAATACATACATAAGTATGCCAGCAATATCTGTGGGATCTTTTTTTCCTTTCCCTTGTTGACTAATAAAACAGTGGCCATAAAGTTGACGCTCTCTGCCTCCTTCTCTCCTTTCATCGTCAATATGGTTCCTCTTTTTTCCCCTTTTTCTGCCATATAACCATAAAAAGACCATAAAATCACTCCTTGGTCTCCTCTTTCTCTTTCTCTTCCGCTTCTTTCTCTTCCCCCTCTTCCCCTTCACCGTCCTCGTTGCCCTCCTCCTCAGCCTCAGCCTCGGCATCAGCATCCGCCTCTCCTCTCTGGCCCGGAAACTTGTCTTTGTTGTTTTCTTTTTTCCACTTCATTCGCCGATTTTGAAACCATATCTTGACCTGCCTTTCGGTGAGACTCAGGGCATGGGACACCTCGATCCGCCGCTTGCGTGTAAGGTACGGATTGAAGAGAAACTCCTTCTCCAGTTCAAGTGTTTGGTAACGACTGTAGGTTTGCCTTCCATTCCGCCTCCCTGGTGCTTAAATGAAATAGTAAATATGGTTAGCTTATATGTATTAGATATTGTCTTTAACATATTATTAGTAGGACTACAGTAATTTGATCATCTTAATGAAAAACACAGACTGGACTTTCCTGAGTTAATTTGATGGTGGAATTAATATTTTAAAATCAAGGAAAAACAACTAAATCTAAAATATTCCCACATGTCTATTATTTTGTAGTATAAATTAAATATGATCTGTTTAGTAACGTTTACTTTTTCAATTATGTAACTGGTAACTGCACTACACACACTCACACAAACACACACATTCACACACTCACAACCACACACACACTCTCTCTCACACACACGCGCGCGCGCGCACACACAATAGATAGATAGATACATGTTCTTCTGCAGATTGCGGAGGAAGTATCTTAGGCCTAACATATTTTTCTAAGATAACACTAAAAACACTTGAAACGATAGTCCATGATGTGTTAAATTATCAATTCTATCACACCCTACATTACCTTATTAGCTTGGTTTAGGGCAAGGACATGTGAAGAGATGAATAGCAGGTGGAATACTGACGTTTAGAAGCAAAGTAGGATATTTGCATTACAAATCGTTTATTGTTTCAGTAACAATTTGGTCATACAATGTTTGGGCACTCCGTTTAGTAGGTCTCTATTTAATTTAGGATGGCAGGGGATGGGGACAAGTTGTACTTCAGGTTCTTCAAATAACTCTGGGTTTCTGGGTTTCAGTTTTTTTGTCATTACAGATATTCTCAAGAAAAACACTATCCGTGTCACCGAGACCTCTGTCAAGTGAGACAACTTTTTTTTTCTTTACATGGTAACCTAAGTTGTTTGTTAGAAGCTTATACGTTAATATTACAGGCCACCTGATATACGATCTGAGATTACATAACTATTGTTTATAGTGTATACTCGCTATAGCTATGTAATCAATTAACCTGTATATTCTGCTGCACTAAAACGCAATAAATAAAGACATTCTCAATTCCTTATTATTACTTTTGCTTTTACGCACGCAGGCACACGCACAAACACGCACACAAACACACACCGCGCACAAACACACATAGTTACTCGCACATATGGGAAATAAAGTACACAAAATAATTCTAACCGTGAGGTCTCATCCAAGGAAACATAATACTGGGAGACGAGTTCTGATTTAAGTGGCCTTGTCCTTCTCCGGGGTTAGAGCCGTTAGAGGATTTAGAGTCTGGGTATTGCGCGAGGCTTGCCTCTTGCTGGGTACCATAAAGCGGTTGCCTCGGTAGAGCTTCATATCCATAAAATTTCGTTGCGTCTCCATGGCAAGCCAGCGCGCAGGGGTTCTGTTGGTATCCAGGATTGGAGATCCCCGTGGTCCCATGGTGAAAAAAGTCCTGGACATGATGGGAAGGGTGCTGAAAGCCCGATGCAGCTGCCCCGGGTCCGTAGACCAGCGTGTGGCTACGGGCAACGCTTTGTGGGAATCTGCAGTCGTAGTAAGTTGGCTCCAGTGATTCGCCTCCTTTGTATTTGGAGAAAAGAGGGTTAACAAAATATGAGCTCATTGTTTAGTTTGCATTAAACAAGGGAAGGTTTCTTCGTTGTAGAATATCCCCGTTCTGGATTGTGGCAGCCTTTTGTTTAGGTTCCCAGTCGCACACAGAACACAGACAAACCGGAACTAGATGGAGAAACGCTGCCCGTTTGGACAAACAGTCTCAGGCAGCTCTCTCGCGCTCCAACACTCTTCTCATCGAGTTTTTCTCACTATCTCCAGTAGTTTTCCTTTTTTCAGCCTCAAATCCGGCTCATGGCGTGTGCTTTGGATATGTGTTAAGGTTATAGCTGGCTTGCTCCGCCGACACAGTCACAAGCGCTTCTCTTTTTTTTCCTTCTTTTTTTTTTAGCTTCCCACCCAACCACCCCCACCATAATCCTCCCTCCCAACAACCCCCCCAACTCATCTTTTACCCAAGCGGTCAGCGTGTACATACACCATGATAGACAACCTGCACTAACCATTCTACTACAACAAGAAAAATGAGCTCAATATGATGCCTATGATCACCATGTGAAAAAGCTAAACTCTCAAGTTGTCTTTGTGGCCAAATTACTATGACACATAGAGCTACTGGAGCGGACTGGCCATCTGGCATTTCAGGCAAATGCCAGATGGGCTGGACCATGTTTTGCCCAGTGGGCCTGTCTAACTTTGATTTTTTTTTAAATCTGGCTAATAATGGGGGCCTCAAGGAAGATAATATGGCCACTGGTAGAAAAAATGAGACGTGGGGGGCTCAAGGGGAAAATAATGGGCAGTTTGTTAGAAATGCTAGGGAAGATTTTTGGTCCAGTCCACCCCTGTAAAGCTACACATATATAACAAATACATTAAAAAAGGCCTTGTTCTTAATAAAGTCATCATATGTAACCTGTGTATGTAGTTTGAGAGCCATTCCTTATATAAAATAATGGTTTAAAAAGGGACGCTGTTAGCTGTTAGCTTAGCCTACCATAAATACACAATAGCACTGCTTGAGGGCCCACTATACTGCCTGCTATTTATGACAGGGTAACAAAAAATAAAGGCCTATATAACTATAAACGAGTAGGCCAGGCCTAGCACATATAACTAACTACAAATGTGTAATGCTTTAATAATGATAACGGAAATAATAATGATAATGGCATCTTTAACAAAATCACAAACCCATTCAAATGTCTAACCCTTGTAGCTCAACATTAACGCTAAGTTTTCATACTTGAGCTAATACGCCTACTAACTATAAGCGCTTTACCAGTCCCTTGCGCACTTAAACTACAGAAGGCCATGAAACCCCGGCATGAGCAAACATAAATGAGGCCTGTATACCCGACTCACTCTACTGACCCTGTTAAACCTATGAGCAAAAGTAGTAAATCTGCCACGTTCAGTTAATAAAATGTTACATTAGACTACATTAGATGTCTCATTATTTCAGCGGAGATATCGATAGCGCGTTGTTTATTTCTGTTGTGTATAGCTAAGTTGTAGCATGGCCTCTCCCTGAATGCGCGCTCGTGTTGGTTTTGTGGTGTTACTGACGATTTTTACACGTCATCGTAAAATATGAAAGGCCCACAGAGAACATTTACAGACTTGTAACAGTCTATAAATATGCTGATTGCTGTTTCAACAACAAAAGCACTGAAAGGGACTAAGAAACAATTAGACTATAATAGTATGCTTCTGATGTAGGCCTATAAATGCTGTTAACAACATTATTATTACAATATCTATTAGCATATTATTATTATCATGAGGTATTATTAGGATCTGGTATTAGTGTTAGTTCGTTATTAGGGGTAATGCTTATTCAAATATTCAGTGTTATTTGTCAATCAATTGTAGAAGTAAAAACTTTCTCTGTTTGTTAATTTTACTGGTTTGAAGATCTTTTCAGATAGGCCTACATTGTCTTAAGTATGGGGTGGTTGATACAAGGTTTATGGTACAAGGTCCACGCCTCTCCAGAGAAAAACTAGACCACACAACTGCCATAAAAAAACGTGGATAGGAAGTGATTTCAATTGCGCTTAAGGTGAAAAATGTTATGTTTTCAAATGTCAGTCCAAATGTTAATTGGCCTTCAATGTTGATGCAAATATGCAGAACCAACCTAATCGATTGTGCTAACGTTAGCTCCTATACATAAAGCTTGATGCGTTGCTAATAGTTTATAACCACGCATAATGAATGATATTTGATTAACATGTGTACAAACCAGCTCTTAGTCAACTACACATATTAGGCGTATACGTTCTACTAACGTGAAAGGTCATAACATAACATGGGTGAATGGGAAATGTAGGTTCATTTTGGTGTGACCCATCCTACAAATAGCGTACAATAGGCTCCCCATACGCGCATAAAAAGGTTCAACGAAGTCATAATCTATGTCTTCTGTACCCATACCTACACAAGTGAGACAGTCAATTATATCACATCTTTCAACCCTTTTTCTTAAAAATGTGATGAATGACGAAAACTGCATTTATTCCATCAGTAGACCTATAGACATTGGCCTTGCCAACTCCCTATTCGTGCACCACGCAAGGCCATAGCACAGCAGCACATAGCAGTACAGTCGGTCAACAGTGTCATCTAGTGTTGAGTTCGATCACCAACATTCATCTGCACCACGCATGCTATCATCAAATCGACGTTGCTTACATGAGGGAGAAATAAATGCAGTCGTATACATAATCAATATAGGGCCACAAATATGTGTTGAAAATGTATTTTACGACCTGTCAAATAAACTATATCCTTATAGGGCCTCCAATATTTTGCATTTGCTTTTATTTAAGTAGACCCCCTCAGAATAGTTTTTGACATTCTCTTCATATGGATTGTCTTAAGATAACGAACAGGCTTTTCTCTCTTCTTGCGGTCATATAGCCCACTCTGCCGTGCTCAGAGAGACCTGCCCAGGGGGAAGGCAGTAGGCTTGTTTGCGGTGGGCCCAACAGACAAACTAGCTGTAGCA
Organism: Oncorhynchus mykiss; assembly: GCF_013265735.2. Lineage (NCBI taxonomy): Eukaryota > Metazoa > Chordata > Actinopteri > Salmoniformes > Salmonidae > Oncorhynchus > Oncorhynchus mykiss. The sequence goes on along the minus strand of NC_048580.1, from coordinate 41,504,764 downwards.
AGTCCCCTTTGAACGAGTCCACCATCGCCCACCGTCCCACCATTAAAACCATAAAGTAATTTAGCCCAGACGTCTAGCCAGTTAGTCGGGTTTGCTTTGTTCGTCTGAATTTGAGACAAACAACCGAGCTCCAACAGGGCTGTAAACTCGGCGTTTTTGTCCTGTGCGGAAATACACTGGATTGGGCTTTGAAATTACAACATCCTGTCCATATTGTTCAACATCACAAAAAGGCAATTTAGGCCAAGAGCCCAGGAAACAAATGCCAGACGTGAATTTATTTTCACATTAGGAAACTTTAATTTCGTTACATTTCAAACAAGACGAATGGATCGAAATATGTTTCTTACAATTCATTAATTATAATTACTCTCTCGCTTATGAAGAAGTTGGTTTAAACTATGCCTATAGCGTTGGCTACAAGATTTGTTCAGAATTCCTGCGAGCCTAACTACTTTTTCCTTAGCTTCACGCACACGCAAAGGAGCCTCTCAACACATGGATAAAGGTTAAAAATATAATAATATCTTCATAAGCAGCTGCTAGTATTTTTGCTTAGGAAAATAAATTATTACACGTGACACATATGGCTAGGCCTGTGACGACACAGGCTCATTGGCCAAATGTTTATATGAAGTTGTCTTCTGCGGTTTTTGTCACGAAATAAATGTCTATTTCCTTTCCAAAATATGAGTAATGACTGTTTCCTATTTGTTCTATAACACATTTTACTGCTACATTTTGATTTATAGGCTATGTCTTTGATGTTTACGCAGTGCAATGCGAACTAGCTGTGGTAGTTTGTGGACAGATGTGGTGGCCTCTGCATACCAAGTGGTAACCTTAAATTCATGCATTCAAATATAATTTGTATCAAAACAGCACAATATAAAACAAACGTTTTGTGAAATCATATTTAGTAACAACCTTGATGTGTCGGCGAACTTACATCAATCTATTCGAGAGAGAAAAAATAACCCACTTATGGGCACACTCTAAAGAGCAGTAGTCTAAAGATTCTGATTTGCTTGCAAATACTCGAAAGAGGATTAGGAAATGTTCCATCTGCTTCCAATATTCCACACAACGTGCAGGGAAATTGGGATTTCATTTCTTACAGGTCTCCTGATTAACACAAATGCGGTTCGTGTTGCCTTTGTGTTGACATCATTATCGATACATTGGCTATTTTACGCGCCACAAATGTGCGCTTTAAGTTCCAATATGTAGTTCTACATGTGGATCTAAATTGGTCGTAAGATTGCATGCATATTTACGTTTGTTTTACTTTGAGACGTCTGAAAAGAAACACAGAAAACACAAGAGCCTCGTGGTAATGTTTATATTTGAGTAGGCCTATATCTACACGTACATAATGAATGAAACGTGCCTATACAATCGACTGAATATGAAATGCACAATTAGGTACACCAAACGGTTACGTTACCACATAGACGCAAGACAGACATTTTGTTAAGACGGCAGATGTTCTCTTTCTGTATAAAATGTGCTACTACACCCATAGCATAGAAAATGAACAAACATGGAAGAAACATTCACAGGGACATCATAAATTATGGAGTGAAGAAATTAAAACAATTCAAGTATTCTCTTTCTTATAGGCCTACTTCGGGGCAGTTTTTAATTTGTCCAAAATATCATTAATTCAAATGTCCCTTATAACAAAGAAACACATACATGTATCTTCAAAGTAAGTGCAGAGTGTTTTATTTTCTTGGAAAGGGGTTCGTTTAAAACTGGACAAAGAAAGGAGAGCATATAAAACAAAAAATATTTCGCAACAAACATGGAAGGTGGGGTTAATGCAAAAACTAAAGCCAACCCAAAATCCAACATTAAGAAGTGAGCATAATGTATTTTGGTTTATCTTTGTTGTTGTCCATGGCAATAGTGGTTATTTTACTGTTGTCTGATGCTTGTTTTTGTCTGATGACGTTTTTGTAACAATTCCTTTATTATTGTTCTTTGTTGGCGTCGGTTTTTTCCTTGTTCATTTTCTTCATCTTCATCCGCCGGTTCTGGAACCATATTTTGACCTGCCTCTCAGTGAGGTTGAGGACTCTTGCCACCTCGTATCGACGGTCTCTGGTAAGGTACATATTGAACAAAAACTCCTTTTCAAGTTCGAGAGTCTGGTATTTTGAATAAGGGCACCTCTTCTTCCTTGTAGAACGCGCGTGAATCCAATTTGCCACTGGGTTATCTGCAAATAACACATGATCAGTCAGCAATAAACTTGAAGCAATGACAAATGAAACAACAATCATACAATGGCCCTAGACTATAGCTTTGTCCCGTGGGTCTCCAGTACAAAACTAGTGTATCTCCAGATAAAGTATGTATCAGCAAATGTAATGCTGTAGGCAACAAACGTCAAAACATGTAGGCCTATCTACAACATTTAGTGATGCTTTTCCAGCTTTTCTCTTTCTTGGACTTCTGAGAAATGCCGTCGTAAAATACTCAATGGGCTTATTCACTTTATAGGCCCATAAAACGGCCTGTGGTTCAAGCCTTTACAAGTCAGTAGTGAAAGTCCCTCGAATATGTTGCAAACATTCCTCAAGTTGTTTTTGGCGTTATACCTGAATTTGGCTTGAAATGGAAAACGTTTAGCCTATGACAACAGACAACATATAACCAACACGTAGGCACCACGTGTTCCCGTGTTGCCATGATAGTTATGTATCAGGGTTTCTCTTTGGTGTTTTTTCTGAGAATATCCACTTTTACTGGATATACTTGAAGCTTGATATAGCAACATAATATCCCATTGAGATTATCTTTAAAAGTTAATTCAAGGTAGTGTATTTTTTATTTTATTTATGGAGTTAGTGGCATACTAGCATAACATAAAATAGTAGCATAAACCACCAAAATGGTGACCACCAAAATAGATTAAAATGACGATCAATGTTGAAGTATTTGGCACATAAAATAGGCTACCTAATTGATTTAGACGCGAGCATTTTACATTTCAGTGTCCCTATACATTCACAACATCCACACTGGCTGTATCCGAATTGTTTTTTGAGACCTATTTTATAACCTGCTCGTCGTTTTATAGCCCAATCCTACTAGCGTTTGTCTCTTTATAAGTCCTCAACATAGCCCCCGAGCAGAGAAGATTCAGTCGAGGAAAGAAAAGATGAATGAAAGAGCATATTATGGGAAAGAGACACTATAGACCAGCTCTAAACCAAACGCAATTAACACAGACAGAATATCATCCAAACACCCCCCCCCCCCCCCCCCCCCCCCCCCCATCCCCCCCATTCCCGGTTGTAAAACAAGGGGCTTGAACTTACTTGGGTCTAATTCTGGTTTCTCGTCTTTATGCTTTCCGGAAGCCAAAAGCTCGGTCTCGGGAGAAGGGATGTTCGTTTGGTTCTTTTCTCGAATGTCAGCGGAGGTGCAGTAGAGATAATCCGTGTAGTTGCGTCCGTTGGAGGCGAGGCAGTCACCGGCTCGATGCTCCTGGAAGGCGTCGGGCTTCAGCCCATAGTGTCTGCCGTTGGCTGGGTAGCCAGGGAAGGACATGGTCCCCGAGATCGGCTCTAGCCATGACCGCACATACCTTGAGTCCGTTCCTAAATGAGGTTGGTGGCTGTATGGGTGGTAAACCACTGAGGACTGGGAGTGAACAGGGGCCCAAGAGGTAGTAAACACGGGTGGTTTCGGGGAAAAGCTGCAGGACGGATAGTCACCACACTCCGGTATAAGGGACGTTGGACGAGGGCCGGTGGAGTGCGAACCAGGAGCCGAGAATCGAGCCGCAAGAACATCCTCGCTTTCATGGTGTATCAAGGAATCCACATAATAATTACTTATGGGACCCGTGGTCGACATGTCGATGGTTCCGTTCTCTTTTACATGCATCCGATTATTATATGGAGTGTGTGTACTTTTTTTTGATCTACCCATAGAACAATCAACGCAGGTAATTATTTCTCAAAGCTTCCCCAGCTGCAATTGGCTGCCTTAGCAACACGTGATTATATTTTGCCCCACAAAAATTGCACAGTGGATCAATGCGCGGGTTATCACAGCATTACACAATATATGTCTTATAGAATCATATTCAGATGTTTTCCCCTGGATGAATTAGAGGTAAATTCAACAGTATTCTATCCTGACGTTGATAAAATATAAGTCAAATAGTCAAATATATCGTAAAACAGACTAAGGTTGGCTAGGTTTGAAATCGCAGGCACTATTTGTTGATGTAATCAATCTCTGTCTAGTGTGCGCAATATCTGTAGTCCAGTTTCATGCGCGTATAGACATAGTTAAGTAGTAAAATAGATCATTAAACTCACTCTCTAACACATAAGGCGTTTTATTATTTTGCATTTTTCATTGTATAACGCTATTCATTTTTTTATCGGGAAAAGATAGTTACTCTACTTTTGTATATTACCATGAACCGCATGGATAATATTGGATAGTCTATGATATTGTAATTTAGGTAATGTAATATATGAACAAGAAAAAAGTTTGCACGGACTACAAATTGGCATTATGGAGATATGTTTTCCCAAAATTGAGTACGTATGCTTTAGATATGAGGAGGATGCTTGAAACTACTACGATGCTTGAAACTTTGCACACTACAGCGGTATATTCGGCAAGTGGCCGGCGGTGCATGTTTTTATGTCCTTCAATAAATTTTTACGAGGACCATTTGATTGTTCATAAACTTGTCGTTAATAAAACTGCAGTCGAGTTCCTATCTTAACATAAAAGCAACACTGTCCATGTGGGACAAGTCCCATCAAACTGGAACGCTGAGGACGGACAGCAACGACAGGGACTGGGGGACTATATGCTGCAGAGGAGAGGAGGTATTGGTTCAAGGAATAATCCGGCTAGAGATGCAGGCTTGCAGACGAATAAACGTTCTTCTTTGTAAAACTAATATGGTATTAGCTGATCTCTGATCCCAGCATAAGCCTTTTGTTGTCATTTATGCCTATAGAGCAGAGGTCTGTGTATATTCTGCGGCTAATAATAGCCTACAAAATGTGCATTTCAGAGTGTGTACTTCTCATCTCAGCCAGGCCCATCTGTATAAGTCTCTGTATAAGGCTGATTCCGATTTGCTGCAGTTATTGACCCCACAAACACATTTAACGACGATGGTTCGTCGAATGCATGCTATGGTAAGATCACATACTTTCATATTCAAAATATTACATTTGAGCTTTTATTGTCCAATACGAATTTAAGACAGACCGCTAATCCACAATGTTGTTGTCAGAAATAAAAATAGACATAGCCTATTATCTCAAATCTTATTATTGAATATTGAATAGTTAAAGATGGCATCTTCGACAGGGTCTTGTTTTGTCATTTAAGAGCTGGTAGTGTGATGTCTCGAAGTCATTGCGTTGGTGACCTAAAATATCAAGGGATGTCATTCGTTTTTGCGTTAAATTGAATAATGGAATGGAAACTTAGACATATAAAAATGTGATAATTTATTTAATTTCTTTATCTAATTTCATTGCATTACTTGAACTTCCTGCAATGAAAACATGGCCTTTGTACGGTAGTCTGTATAGCATCCTTAGCTTTTGAACAATGAAATGTAAACACCTAATAAGTCTGGAACTTGTAGCAGGTTTAAATTATAGTGATTGTGTAGTAAAATAGAACTATGGATGGTGGGGACGAAGGGCGTTGTTTGACTTGCAAAGTTGGGCAAAAGCATTGTAAGGTTGTGTTATAGCTAATGTTTAAAATAGTGTTAATATTAATCAAAACTGTTATCCATATGTTATTATCAATACGATGCAACTGAATATCAAGACAGTCAAATAGAATGTATTTTGCTCAAATAAAATAGGATAAACCTTGTGCTCGCTAACGTTGGCTTTTTCCCAGTAGATACGCAGTTACCATTCAGACCCAATGAGGGCACCAGACTATTTAACCCCTAGGGGTTTCCCTTGATATTAAACCCATTAAATCCTAAATATAAATATTATAGACAACGTGATCTGTCATTAAAAGTCAGACACACATATCCGTAATACTATATTTCAAACAAATGCGTAATACACGCTTTATAACCTTACCCATGCGGCAATATGGCGACTTTATAAGTGACCAGAAAAGTCAAAAAGGCAGGCCAGTATGATGCAGAGAAACTATACAATAATATGTACAAACATATACACAGGTAGGTGCAGATCAGCATGTTTTATGACAGCGGGTGGGGCATACTGCAACGCGTTTTGACCAAACGTCTTCCTCATGTATAGCCTTTATTATGGTCAAAAAATAGGAAAAAGGTATAGGCTATTGTTTAGTCGTTCACAATTTCATTGGTAGAAATTACATGAATGTACTTAATATATGCACTTATGTCTAAGACAGAGTAGCTTGAGTCTTGTTTAGTATTGTTTCCCCCACAGATATGAAATTCATCTACAAAATTACTATTGGTATTGCTGATTGAACGGAAATGCATTATTTAACAACAAATATGATTACATCCGGGGACAAATATCAGTTTTATGTCATTGTTGACAAATGTATGCATGTTTAAAATCCTATTTTGTCATTATTCTGCTGTATTATTTGTATTTATTTATTGTGCTGTTGATTATTGATAATAAAAAAGAAAATGTCACATTTATGTATCCTGGTTTCTTAAGTTGTGGTTGGTTATTTACGTTTTTGCTCCTGACGGTGATTCCAAACCTCTGAACATTTCAATCGTATATCGGCGTGTAAAGCCATATCACGGAAGCTATTGTTATGATACCAGTGTAGCCTATGTATTAGGTAGTGATATAGACTCGCCTAACTCCTGATTAAAGAGCCGATAATGTTGATTCATTCAAATTATTGTTTTTACTGTGTATTTTACCACAATGCTTTTATTGTGCGTATGTTGTGCAACCCAAATGCACTCTTCCATATTTCACCATGAACCTTGATCATTGTCAGTCATTAATTTGATTATCATTTGATCTGGTTCTTAGGATTGGTAAATCGTTTAATTCAACCTGTGCACGCACGGACGACAATCATAAGAGAGTCTAACTGATTTGACACATTATCTGAAATGGTTATGTCTATCCTACTTTAGGGTGGGGTTATACGTGTCTCTAACAACGCTATTCTATCAAATTCCATTCATTTTAATAATGTCTCTCAGTATTGGGATGCAATATAAGGAAATGCTCTAAAATGGTGCATTTACACACTGATTGTCAACTGCTGGTTTGATATTTGTCTCGCTGGAGCAATGGCAGAGGAATTCACTGACCAAACATGGTTATAAGGAGAGGACTGCAGGAGACGAAAAGGGCGCAGACTGTCACTGTAGACAACAATGGCGTCCAAAGATTCTCTCCTCTCAGTGGAGGGGTCAGACTGCAATATATTGTTAGCAGTCAGATTAAATTCTTCATTCAAAAAGGGCTACAAGAGCTGGGTTTGAGAAATGCAGATTTTTTTTTTGCACATGCATGTTTCAGCCAATCAACATCTTGTCCGAAGATGATGTTTAACATGTATGTCCAAAACATACTAGCTATACTACATAGTAAAGATCGTAAGTTCATGATATAGTTTCAAATAAATACCAAGGGAAATAGCAAAAAAAGTAGATTTCAGAAATGTTAGTGTTAGACTCGCTGTAGGCCTAAGACTGAGTACTGATGTATAAATGTTTAGCAACAATAATCAGAAGCCATACGTAGCCGAAGCATGTTTCATTTGAAATCTAATTCGATATACTCCTAAATCATTTGGCAAGTTTTAAACATCTTATGTACGATTATATGGATCAAGGTCATTGTTGGAAACTATGGTGCAAATGTGTGGAGATAAAATAATATACAAATCCGGAGAACAGTAAACTTGGAAGCTAGATTTTTAAATAAATATATTAAATCATAATATTTACATTCAACATGTCAATTCTAGATAGATGGAGGTTTTAGCTTAAAATTGCACTCACCTCGCATAACAATTAACAATATTCCCGAACGAATTATGCAAATATCGCATTACAAACTAGTGATCACTGTATTTAGGTGCACTCCTACATGAAGGAACTTCAAGGAAGTACTTGTTTTGATATATGATGCATATTTGAACAAGGGATATTTTTTCTGTTGTACAGTCCAAACCTAATTTGAATCGTCAAATGAATTAGCCTATACAGTCCAGGTTAAAATCTTACCCTCAAACCTTTATGTTTAATCACCAAGGTGCCAATTTGAAAACTATTCAGTGAACAATATATTGGTATGCTGCTAAATAACAGCAACGCAAATCCTTTAAAATAAATCGCTAGTAGGTAGCTATCTATATGGTTCAGGCAACAGCTAATTTAGGCAAATTAAGGATGAGGTAGGCATATGAGCTCCCCAAAAGCTTCGTAGCACTATAATCGTTAAGTCCATCATATGATCCGTCGTTAGTTTAAGAGCTTTTACTGAAACCGTTTATATGACTAAAGGTTTATAAAGCGGTTACAGCGGAGCACTTCAATCATTAATTAACGAGAAAGCCAGACCACTTGTAGAACAGCCAAGAGCTTCGTTGGGCAAATTTCCCTCTCTGTGTCAGATCACATAAAAATAGACAGTGGTGGTATGGCATATGGTATGGTCCTGTATTCTGTGGGCTAGAATTACAGCAATTTTCCCACAATGCACCGACATTTAGAGTATTTCCGCAGTAAAATGTTTTGTTGTTTGTTTTGTTACTGTTGATAATACAAATGACAGTTTTTGTTACAGTGTAGGCCTAATTGTGTATTGTGGTGTGTTAACTCCTCATAACGCTGATGCAATGCGACAATTCAGAAAATGAACAACTGCCAATTTATAGGTTATGCACGGACACACACACACGCAGACTAGTATACTTGCCACTGTGCTGCACCATTTATGTTTACATGTTTTACCCATTTCTTGTGTATATCCTGTATTCTAGTCAAGGCTCATCCTATATAACTACTGCTGTAGACACATTTTCTATTCATATAGTGTATCTATACATATTCCGGACTCGTTCTGATATTTCTTCATTTCTTTCTTTACATTTTTGGGGGGGATTTGTGTGTGTTGTTTTCTATTGTTATGTATTACCGCGCTGTCATTTTGCTGCACCTGGGATAATATCTGCAAAATATGTGTACTCGACCAATAACATTTGATTTGATTTTTGTGTCATAATATAGGCCCTCTGCAAATGCTCGCATCCGGTATCAGATACCTCCGGGCACGCCTTTTTTAGATATAGCAGTAATCATGCACACATTTTGTTTCACCATGACACAGCTATCAGCTCTAGCCAGGGGTGGAACATGGGTGTAGTCTATGCGCGGTCTCGCGACACAGTTTCATGATGAACCAGGCTTATTTATATTAGCCTGCATCATACATATACTTAAACACCAGGATGTTGGTGACAATGAGTTCGCCTTTATGAAGATAATGAAGCCGCCCAGTTACACTGCAGATATACAGATACCGAACTGTGAAGCCTTGCGTTAAAATGACAAATTCATCCAATAGCTTAGCCATTCCTTTCTTTTCTTCTTCCGCGCCCCACCTGTTTTAAGATGGTCAAATGCGTTGTTCAAATGCAATTCTTCACTCTATGACAACATACTATTTGCAATGGCAATTCCTATTAGATAATACGAGAAATTATAACCTGTCTACAAAAGAGGCAAAATTAGCCAAGTAATGTGAACCTTCATTAAAAAATACCTGGTTACGTGTTCGTGCGTAATTGCTGTGCGTAATTGTGCACTAGTACGAATTCGAACAGTCTCAGTGTGAGTGTTTGAGTGTTTCCTCTGGGTGTCAATTCGAGTGCTGTAAATTATTTGTCAGTGGTGCATTCCAGAGCGAGACATCTATTCACTGAACTGAATGAAAATGACTTTGGATTCCAGACTGTCTCTGTTAGTGGCACTGACTGTTGTGAGAAGGGGGTTGATATAACAACAAGGCAAAATGGCGAGTAAATATAAACACATGCTCTCCATTTAAAGAGAGGGGACTTTGACTGTGCCATGTTAAAACACGTTCTTGACCAAACGTGAAAGAATTGTGTTGTGTATTATAAATACAACAAACAGTTGATTTTCCTCGGCCACGTCTTGTCATTTGGGTCATGTGGACCTAGGTTAACCTAGTTTCATGGATCAGATCGTTTTTATTTGAGAACGTTGAGGAAACGGAAACAATCAGAAGTGTCATCTGAAATATAATTTGATAATGGAGTCATTTCCCCCTGATCCGAAGAGGTTGCAAATGCATTATAGGTCAACAAAATTAGAGGGATATTCAAAGGTCCGTTCAGTGAGCCCAATCGCACACGTGCCACAATCAGAGATATACTGGTCTGTGATCAACTTCTATACAGAAGAGGGTTGAATAGCCTACATGACGACAACATACCTTATTTCCACATTTTATATTGACTTTAAGGCCAATAACATTGTACACATTTGAGGGGAAATAAAAAATACATTTAATTAATATTTGGCAATGTTGCTAACTGGCCTACAGCTCGATTCACTCTTCATATGTAAAGGATATGCTCATCATATTATGATGGAAAAAAATGAAACCCAAACAAAAGCATCATCAGGGAAACCTAAGAAGAAACCAGTAACGAAATGAAAAGGCAACGAAAGAGGTCTAACGTCTACCCCATGTTGTTTACAGCCCATTCTCTCTATGAGAATCTAAAGTACGTTTTACAGCCCGTCACAAACATGAGAGCCGGGGAGAAAAGTCTCCGTCCCGGCTATTACAGCTCCAGTTCATTTACAATGCCATTTGCGAGGACTTCAGTCAGAGTCTAGGGTGTAATTGAACGGAAAGTGTCGCCCTTGATGAAGACGAACTGACGTAATCAAGGCAGTTTCTTGTTGCGGAGCCAGGAAGCGAATCCCAACAACATGAAACTACCTAAACCACGCTTCAGCTGCGCAAGATGGGGTGTTCCATCGGGAAGGGAGACAAACAAACAGCAAAACACTCAAAGCCAGGTAAGGATTTTATTGTCTGTCAACCATAACATAGCTATTACCAGCATAATGAAACAAATAGGAATCGTTCATCCGAATGTATTATATCATTGTCACTGTCATCCTAAATAGGCTAAGTGTGTACAACATTGAGAACCAACAGCAAATTAGGACATTGAAATAGCTTACTGTTAAACCGCAGAATAATAACAAATGGTGTCTGAAAATGCCCAACTAATAAAGGGAAAACTATTTAGACAAAGTATACATCATCGATATCAACACAGCAATAACAAAACCAATGTCTGGTTCAAAATGCTCAAAATGTTCCCAAAAGAAGAACGTCAAATCAATTGGTTTAATCAGACAACCCATCCCATCTCGCATGCTCGAGAGCGCTGTCAAACAAGCTCCACTGGCAGACCAACCGGCAGACAGGCGTGACATCTCAAAAATCACAGCTGAGTTAATAATACGTACCTATTTGTGTCCTACCTTGAATTTCCCCGGAGACACTCTGTCGTGGTGGTCCTTATTTATTCAAGCTGTCATTGATGTTTCAGTTGTTGTTGTTTATCATCCATCCTTTTCGTTTCTTGACGAGTTAACAAACAGCCCTGTATCGTCAAATAAGTAGGCGGCAGGCTACATAGCAGAGGGAGCCCGTCGAGCGCGTTGGTGACTCCAGTACAAAGCAGACACTCTCCACTCTGTAGACTAGCCTAGCCCTCTCCTCCACACACGTTTAAACGATGCATCTTTACTGCAGCAGCCAGCTAGCACATTATATTTGCAGATCATAAAATCCACCCCGAGCTCATGCTTCTACCACGAGACGGTCCTGACATAATACTTTTATGACCTTGACTTACTGTGGTCACCTGGATACTATTTAAACCAATCTCTTCTATTAAAACGGCCATGATCTTCCCACTCTCATCTGCAGCCTCTCTCTCTCTCTCTCTTCCCCTCTGTCTTTTCCTTTCTCAGAGTGCTAACATGATAATAAGGGGAAGGACAAGCTATATGTTATATATATTTCATTTCAAATCCCCTCCTTTATTCTATTGGACACGATTTTCCTTTAGGAATCGTCAACGGGTCTTATATGACGCAAGCAACAATGTGCATGCAAACAGTGCGAATAGCCTATCATGGCCTACATAGCAGAAGCAACTAAACTAAAGACAACAAGATGAAGCAACGGAATGAGGAAACATTCCAAAACAAACAATGTCTGTTTTCAATCCGGCAGTTCTAGCAGTTCTATGTTGGCAGGGCAACCGACACCTCTATTCAATGTTAATGTGTTGAAAGGCAAACTCAACTGCTGACCCGAAACCAAGTCCCTCCTTGATAAAGTAATGTACTCTTGGGCATCGTTGAAATATTGTCCTTGTATAAAGGCACACTTTGTGTGTGTGTGTGTGTATGTGTGTGTGTGTTTGGGTGTATATGGAATGGTTTTATAGATAAAATAATTTTAAGTGAAGTTGTGGACTGCCATATGATCCCGTCCACGACATTCCTTATTGAGTTTCTTGAGTTTCATCCTTCGGTTCTGGAACCAGATCTTGACTTGTCTATCGGTCAGATCGATACTCTTACTGATCTCCAGGCGGCGCTCGCGAGACAGGTACATGTTATACAAAAATTCCTTTTCCAGCTCGAGCGTCTGGTGCTTTGTGTACGGGCATCTCTTCTTCCGTCCACTTGTGGCTTTTAACCAGTTTCCTGGAGCATTTTCCAGTGTAAAATCATCTGTAGACATAAAACATGGAAAAGGTGAGCATACTGAAGGACTACTTCCGTGTTCAAGGCAGTCTATACCAGGCCTTTTGCGTTCCAATTGGTCTGCGTCAGGTCTGCACTGCCGCACCGCAATGTCTGGACTGTCTTTGACAATCTTTATTTCGAATGCACATTCAAGTTCTTGATCTTGAATCAAATGTCCACGCGCTCTATCAAATACATGGGTTCAAAAATCATCTATTTTTGTCGACTTTCTTCGAACGCTTTGAACGAAGATGCAACAACAAAAAAATACTTGATGAATGATGAAACATAATGTATAGGCCTATTCGTTTGGCAGCAATACTACATCCGACCCACTTGTATTACTGTCCTATAGCCCTGGTTTGAGGTTTGAGGCTACCCTACATGGAAACTGGAGAGAGATTGGAAATAGCTGCATAGCCAGTACTTGATTACGTATATTCAAGGGTACACGGATAACATACATGGTTACTTCCCAGCTTCGATTTTCTTAGGAGTAAATATTTCCAACATTTTGAAACGATTGATGAATTCAACGTTGAGCAGAATATAATAGTGTCATCTCTCGATTATCGGTGGTTTTATTTTCTTCCCAAAGGCTGGCCAAATATGAAATGTTAGGCGGCTACATTGTGGCGGTTGAAAGTAGTATTTTGTGTGGCAATTACAAAATGTAGCTCTACCCCAAAATATGTAGCCGAGACTGGACGGTTTTATAAGACAAACGAGGGATAGTTTAACATTTTGCAGCAACATTTATTTAATGCACGTTGGCCCAAATAGGCCCAAATAGAAATTCATTTTTGGCAAACTTGAACTCTACTAAACTGAATTCCATAGCGTTAGCTAATACAAATACACAACGTAACCAAGCAATGTATTATTCGTATTATTATTAATAATAACAAGAATAATATTCATAACAATATCACGTGGACGATTCGTTAATAATATATGTATTCACCCTTTACCTTTCCTTTTAATCATTTTGGATACACACAACATTGTCCGGGGGAAAAACTGTGTGTTATCCACCCGTTATCCTCTATTACAAGAAAAATAAAAAGGGAATATATTAACTAGCATGACGTTTACGCTAGCTAAACCACATTGTTATTATAAGACAATTTATTTTATATGCAAGGTGATTTTCATATAAATAAAACGAGATATAATAGTTTAAAATTCAAGGAAAGACAATTTCGTGGACGCTATTTCAGACTGCGTCTATCGTACACTGTTTTACAACAAAAAAAACAGTCATTATCGAAATTAAGACGTGATGTATAGCCTAAGCTGTATTCTGCTTTATATAACGTAGGATATAGTCTAACGTATATAATTGGTGAGTCAAATTAAGCCATTGCAAATGGTTAGGCCTTCTTTATACATTTGAAATGTCCCGTGTAGTGTTTGTGTGTGTGTATTTGTCTGGTCAATCTGTTTGATCTGCACGCGCGTTATGCGTTATGAGTGTGTGTGAACGTGTTTATTTCAATGATAACGGCCCATCTCACATTCTCACATGAATAGAAAGGTGATAAATGCCGTCGCCACGGTAACCCCTGCTAGGCTAGACCATTAAATGCTTGTTCAGAATGTCTCCAAATGTTCTGGATAGAACCAAAAAGGATTCTATTGCTTGCTTCATATATGGCACCCCTTAAGGTTCTGTACAGAACCCTTTTGAAGGGTGCTTTGATCAGAACCCCAGGGGTTATTCTTCGTTGAATCAAAATTGGTTATATAGAATCCTTGGGTTCGATATAGGGTTCTATATGGAACCAAGTACGATTCTATATAGAACATTAAGGGGTGCCATATATGAAACAAGCATAAAACCTTTTTTTTATCCAGAAGCTTTTTTTCTAAGAGTGTACAGTAGATACAGCATACACAATTGCAGAATATCAAAACGCCCACTGAAGCTTAGCTCATGCATGCAGAGGAGACCATTTTTAGTACACCATTTTTAGTACACCATTTTAAAAATTGCCACATTGTATCTCACAACTGTTTTATGGTACGTTTTTAAGTATGTGTGTGTGTGTGTGAGAGAGAGAGAGAGAGACAGGAGAGAAGGGGGGGGGGGGGGGGGGGCTTTTTGGGTTACCTTTCAATTCGCTGTCGGAGTTATCAGAACAACTGTCAGTCTTTGCGCTTTCCTCTTTCATGCTCTTTCCCTGTTTTGCCTTTTCGTTGCGCATTTCCTCGCTGACTGTCTCCTGGGTAGATTTGCTCATTTTAACCGTTGATTCTCTGGGTGATTCAACAGATGTCGTCACCTGGTCCAAAGAAGCAAAGCCTGTCCCGACCTGCTCTTTTCGCTGTCCCCTGCTCCCTCTGGGGTATACCTGTTTCTCTCCTCCATAACATTCGGACGTCGCCGAGACAGCGGTTTGGTCGGTCTGGCTGCTACTATTGTTCCCAAGCCGGATGTAAGTAGCCGACTCTGTAGCGTCCTTATTAGCCCTGCTGCTACTGTCACCCTGATACAGACAACAGAACGCCTCCTCTTTGACGTTGTCGGTTGGAAACGAACACGGTTGTAAACTGGACTGGGCAACAGGTTGCTCGTCCCTGTTAGTTTTGGAAGCCGAGGTCCATGTGCCCAGTTGGGATGACAGGTAAGGCGCATCTTGGTAGGAGCCGAGAGGGTGGCTGCTCAGAGGAACCTCGTCTTTTTTCGATCCAACTACTCCAAAATGTCTCATCATTGAGCATCCATACTCAGATGCAGCCGGGTGGATGTACATTCCATGGTTGCTGTTGGAGTAGCCTTCGCCTCTATAGGAAGATGATCCTCCCATCAAAGAATCCATAAGGAAATGACCCGCAGACATGTTATCCTGGCATGACATTATTTGTATTGTTGTTGTTTTTTCCCCCGTTTCTGTTCCTGTAGTAAAGGTTTTCTGGAGGAGAATAAGGACAGTTGGAAGCTGACATATTTTGGGGGCCAAAAATATCAGCAACATAATTATGGATTCTTGGAGCTCCATGTCATGTGATTTTCAGACCAATAGCAGTGTGGAAGTGGCCTTGAGGCGCCAGGCTGGGATGACGTCAGCGTGGTCAAGTTGGTAAGCAAAGGGGCTTTAAGACGGTGCAAGGGCGCTCTCTAGCGGAGAGCTTTGTGTAAAGACAGCCATGGGAGGAGTGAACAAACGGGTAGATACATATTTTATAATCACTTACTTGGGTATAACCGAAATTAAATCTAGTTAAAAAAAATCATTGTTAAGACAGGCTAATATTAAAACAAGACAGAGCAAATAGTTCGATAAATATGATTATTTCTTGGAACTCGCTCGATGCCACTTGGAAAGCCACTTCTAGGTATTCGTCAACAGATTCAGGAATAAACCAATGGTCGCATAGAAAATGTCAGCACCACTCTCGGTTAGGCCTACGTTTGTTTGGCAAACTGATTTTCATAAGAGGTAAAACTTTAGACTATTTGCCATAGACCAACCGACAGGCCTCTGTCAAATCACTGTAGCTGCTGTGGCACCAGCAGTTGCGTAAGAACATTTGCTTGCCTAAAATCTATTTAAAAGGTTTTAACCAGTTTGAGTATGCCAAAGTGTGTTTTACTTCAATTATTTGTTTTTCTAGAGCGTTTTACGCATTTTATGAATATTCTAGTAACACAATTTATTTGATATGTTTTACTGTATAAAGGCCTATAGGCTACTACTCAGTGTTTTGTTTTTCAGTTCCACCAGTGTTGATGTGAGCAGATCGTTTCAGGATATATATATATATATATATATATATATATATATATATATATATATATATATTAGACCTAGTTACATACAACAGTCACCAAAAGTTAGACGATTAAATTGAACATGGTTTCTAAGATGCGTCTACAATTTATCCTGGGCCTATACAGAGTGGTTGGTGGAAAACATACCCTTCTATATACGTTCAAAAGTATAAGAAGGATTAGGCTATTATAGTTCGGGTTCTTTTTTCTCATTCCAACTGGTGCGCAATTCGTGCGTAATAGGCTATTTCATTCATATCAATGCAGGCGTGACTTCAACTTGAGAGAGAAAAATATACACAGGGCTACGCCTCGTGTAAATTGTTATTGCAGATACAATTATTCCCAATTTTCTGACAAATATTGAGGGTAATTCAATGTAGATAATTCCATGTCATTAACAAATTAAGCAGACATTTCTGTGTGCGTTTTTACATTTCTTACTAATTGAAGCATTGACTAAGACATTTTTAAAACCCATGCAAAAATATGTATCATGTCAATAACGTTCTGTAAATCGTTACATAATGATAATTCTGTTTTCCGGCGAGGACAGTAGGTCACATTTTCTGAGATTGATAGTTCAAAAAAACACAACATTTCTTTTTTCAATTCATATTTTTTTGCATGCCTATTCGCATCTTATTTTGAGGTTAAAATGTAAGAGCCACGAGTCAAAAAAAGGTATGGATGCAAAAGGGTTTAACATGTTGCCATATTTTGAGTCAACACCACAATATCAAAAAATGCGCATAGTTTTTCCTGCCGAAGTCCTATGAAAATGCCTATCAATAAGGCTTAGGTGTAGTATTTTTCTACTCGAATATTTATGTGGTCAACACGTTTGATATTCCAATTGCTAAGGTAATACAAGTACATCTACAAACAGTAATCTACCAGGTTTAGCAACCAGGTCCTAAACAAAGCAGGACCCCTCATGGCGCGTGTTGTTATTTCTGTGTTGGCTATGCTGCTTTAAAGTTAAAGGGGCAACCCAGCCTCTTTATTTATACAATTTCACCACGAGACATGACAAATCATTATTCTCAGACTTGCACGAGTTGTAGGTCTATTTCAAACGGAGGCAAAAATGTACGAGTGGTTACTAGCTCACTTGAATTTGGACAGAGAATGACACATTTCCATGAACTTTGAGGTTGTTTAGAGGCCCAGTGGAGTCAAAAACGTGATTCTTTGTTTTACATATATTTTCACACTATGAGGTTGAAATAATACTGTGAAGTTGTGAAAATCATGCGCTCTAAAAAAAAAATGCTGTAACCCAGCACTGGGTCACTATAGCACTGGGTTATTTTGACCCAGCACTGTTGGGTTATGTGAATGACCCAACACGTTGGGGTTGTTATTTTGACCCAGCAGTGGGTTATTTCTTACTTTATTTCTAGGCTATTTTTCTACCTTTTCTCTATTACAGAATCAGCTCATTTTCTAAAAGTATGAATACTTCTAATAATAATTCTTAAAATGACATGGGGCCAGTCATGACAAACTGTAGGTAGAACACAACACCTTTATTCTCAGCTATTCATCTCAGCTACAAGATGAAGTCATGCAAAAGACAAAGCACAAATAGGGAACACACAAATAAGCAAACATTTCAGAAGCACAATCCATCATTTGAAAATCACAGCAGCCCTACCAATTTAAGCTGAGGAATGGGGCTGGTGAAAAGTAACAACTTTACCCTCTACTCCCTCAAGCCCTACCAGGTATACATGTTCAAGTGCATTCTTTGTAAAAACAACAACAACAAAACATAATGTCTCCAGAACCTGCCCATTCATGATGGTGAATGCCAGGGACTAGAGACGATTGTCCCCGAGACAAAGAAAAAAGGGTGTCGGGTCGCTTGTTCTTTTGGTCGCCTGGTGGAGATATTCAGTCATATTGGTTCCAACCGGGAGATTAGAGAATATGACTATAAAATGTTGAACAATAAGACACGCATGACACTTTGCACAAGCCAACACGGACACACACACACAAACACACACAGATTGTGGCCCTTCCTATTATTCAGAACATGCTACACTCATATACAGTCTATTGCTGTGCGCAGGAGGTTCATCTGTATTGAGTTCAGTCCAGAAACTTTGTGCATGGTTTACACTATTACATATTAAATAGTATTCAATATTCCACAATCCACATACTTGCAATATGAGTTTCGGGCCTCTTCAGTGCTTGCGTGGGCAGTCTTCTTTCTAACTTTTTACACTGGTGTTGGGGGAAACCCTTTTAGGACCATGTATTCTGTAGTATCTGGGGTACAAAGACATGAGGTTTTAGGGGACAGTCAAAATGGTTAAAGGTGGAGTAACATTTCATTTCAATATGTAGCTAGCTACCTGCACTGGGTACACTGATGGTGGGAGAAGCACTCTCAGGGCCTTTAGTAACCTATCGGTTGGACAAAGACATACCAACGTTTAAGTGGAGAGTCAAAATGGATAGACTAAACACTCTTTTCATTTCAATGTGTAGCTAGCTAGGTATAGCTACCTAAAATAACTGTGTGCATCCACACTGAGACCAGCAAGCTAACTCGTAGAAAGACTTAGGCTAAAAGCCATACAGGAGCCTAACTGAACCACCATAAAAGCACAAGTTATAAGCTTGCCAACTAGCTACCAACCATGTTAAATTAAATCAGAAACAGGGAATAGGCCTAGCTAAGTAAAATATATAGCTAGCTCTTCTAGCTAGCCAAATAGAGTGAGAATCCTAGTTTAAGCTAGCTAACTACCTGACGTGGAACAATGCACCACACAGTAGGCCTACAGAAGACAAGCGTTCTACAGGCACTGACATAGCTAGCCGAACCTTACATTTGCTACCTCACAGAGTACAGGACAATAGCTTGATAGCAGGCTCGGGCTAGCATGCATGGGGTTGTTTGCTAGCTAACATGATCTACAAATGTCAATGACTGAGATAATACAGAATGTAATTATGATAGCTAGGTCTATTTAACCTGAATGGATAATTACAAACGTTAGCTTTGTACTAAAAAAATGTTGGTCAGCCACAACGGCTTGCCCCTTTTGTCCATAAGAAAAGTAATTCCCCTCAGTGCCGGCTGCAACAGTAGACTTGTTACAGATGCAACAGTCCTCATTCACAAGCTTGCCGGATCACTTTATCTTTTGGTTTTGGTGGGAGAATTTAACCCACTCACTGGAACATATCTCAAAAACCCAACCTCAATAACCTAGTATCAACAACCCGACGTTGCTCCTATTAAAGAAAAAAACCCAGCTAAGTGACCAAATGCCTTCAACCCAGCAAATGGGTCATCCAAACAACCCAGCATTTTTAGAGTGTGATATGTCCTTTAAGTGTAAGAGCTGTTTGAAAATTACAGCTGGAAATTTCTGCCTGTTTTGGTGCGATGGAGTTTCGGCCTGCCTGGTGACCTCACCAGGCGATAATTAGTCAATAAACCAATAAGAAAGAGAGTTACAAACCTCTTTGCCAATAGCTAGTTTTCAGCTCATACCACTCTTAGGCAGTTGTAGCAAAATTCTTGCTTGAGAAATTGCTCCTTGATAGAAGCTATTTTTGTTTATTTTTGACAATTTGAATTGAAAACAATCACAGGTACTTACGCATTCTGCTCCTTGAGTCGAATTCAAACAATATCAGAGCAATTTGAGTTGCATACACTCTTAGAAAAAAAGGTCCTGGATAGAACCAAAATGCATTAGGCACCCATTAAGGTTCTATATATAACCATTTTGTAGGGTTCTTTGACCAGAACCCCAGAGGTTCTTCTTCACTGAACCAAAATCGGGTTCTATATGGAACCAATGTTGGTTCTACACTGAGTGTACAAAACATTAAGAACACCTCCTCTTTCCATGACATGATCCCTTATTGGTGTCACTTGTTAAATCCACTTCAATAAGTGTACATGAAGGGGAGGAGACAGGTTAAAGAAGGATATTTAAGCTTTGAGACAATTGAAACATGGCTCGTGTTTGTGTGCCATTCAGAGGGTAAATTGGCTGAATTATTCTCAATGTTAGAAAGAACATTTTTGGTTCTATCTCGATTTTTTTTAAAGAGTGTAAGCAAAAGGGTAAAAAAAAACTAAAAGTTTTGCATATTGACAATTAGACGGAGACCCTTTGATTCGTTTCTGAGCAAATAACTAAGAGTCTAGCTAATAGCCTAAGAGCAATTCATTGAAATGATTAATGTTGATGCGTATGGAATGGTGTGAGGTCAAGGCCATTTTCACTTAAAATATTGAATCTTTGCTAAATGCTGTAGCTTATTTCAAGTAGGCATATTAGGCTACATTGGCTGTGGAGAATGCAGTGGTTTCTCTTCCAACCACTAAAAGCAAGGGTAATGTAATGACTGTTTTGATTGGTTTCCTCGCCTGCCCATCATTTCATCCTCTTGTTAGAAATATAATCCAGTCTTTCATTCTAACGCTAATCAATCAATTTGAGGACACATTCGTAAGCCTATACCTATTCAATATGTCTCAGAATATGTTAACATTATCTAATAAGCGCTTGCTCAAGTTAGTTTTTTGTGGGTTGATTTCGTTCTGAACATCATCCACACATACGCAACCTACTACAGAGCAATATTAAATGTGTAGAGTAAATTCAGTGCGGAGACTTGTTAGTTAATTGTACCAAACATGGATGCAATAAAAGGGATATAATGTTTAGTATTTTACCATTTCTAATATGAAATGTATTCCTGTTTTCAGACTGACATGGAAGTTGTAACCCTCCATTGTAGTTTTATGTTGGCGTTTGCATGGCATTTGCAACTACCTATACTTAAAAAAATTGCTTTCGCGTTTGATAAATGGCATTTATTATATTATGGAACCTGGGGCATGGCATTCAATTATATTTTATAAAATGAAGAAGTCTTCTCCAAAGGGTTGTGTTTTGTGATAGAGAGATTAAGTTAAATGCTGCTGTAACGATACCTTTAGAAGACTATTAACGTTGGCAAATGAAACCAGCATCCTGAATTCGAGATCCTCAGATATTTGTATGCTAATACCCATGTCATAACCTTGAGTGAAAATGCAGACTGCGTGTGTGTGCACATTATCTCTCTCTGTGTGTGTGTGTGTGTGTGTGTGTGTGTGTGTGTGTGTGTGTGTGTGTGTGTGTGTGTGTGTGTGTGTCTGTGTCTGTGTGTGTGTGTGTGTGTGTGTGTGTTTGCCCGCTTACGAATGGTTGGTAGTATCTCAATTTAAATAAGGAGTAATTGTGGAATTGACCTATGCTGAAGACACAACCCATTACTCCATTCCCGGTTCACAGATACCTTTAACGGGTCATTCGTGGTTTCAACAGATAAGTTATAACCCGTTATTACCTAACTCGTGTTCAACATGGGTCATTGCATAGCATAATAATGGGAACTTTAGGCCGACTTCAAGTACAATTTCTCACAAAATAGTAATTGGTCAATAAGCAATGTCTTTGTTCAGTTTACCTCCATTTAAAAGGGGATAAGCCCAATAATAACACGTGATCTGAATAATTATCATGATCTAAATATTGTTTACTACATGTGAATCACTATACCTGTGTATTTGCCCTTGTTTGTAATGGGAGGGCTATGTGTGTTTGGGGGACTGATGTGTGTCGATTGGTATGCCTATTATGTGTATTTGTCAGTGAAATAAACGGTAATAACGATTAATGCCTAGGTGTGAATGTTCTTTCGTGTATTTTGTTCTTTTGAATGTTGTTTTGTGCACATATTGATGTTTTACGCACGCGCATAGGAAAGGTTTTATTTGCTCATGGGTAAAATAACATATTTCCATTCGTTTTATTGCCTAAATAGCTGTTGATTTGTGTTTAGTGTGAAATAAGCACAGACACATGTGCGCTTTACGTCTTTAAACTTTATTCAGTCTGCTATACAGTTTTTTGCTATATTTACCATCATGCGGAGTAGCGAAAACATAGACAAGATACACATTACGCGTATGCCGCCCATCCCCTTGTCATGTTGCGTTTACGCAGATGGAGGCAAGCCAAAACTAGTTTGTCTATTGCAGGCCACCATGAAATAGTTTCCCAATTTGATGTAACGAGGTTGAGCTCCTTGCAAGCAGATGTCCACCCCCTGTGCAAGTGGGAATTTATGGCTGAGGCATGTAGCGTCTTAAAGACAAATATAAATCAGAGAAGTGGTAATCTGAAAGCACACATAGGTATTAAATTGGTGACGACCACACAAAGGACCGCAGGTTAGTTTCTTCGAAGTATATCGACAGCTTTCGGCTTTCATCACATCTAGGGTAAGCCACTTGTACAATGCGCATACATTGGAACTCATTATGGCAATAACTCGTTGCAAAACAAAGCCTAAGTTGCCATTTCTATCCAAATTAGTGCTGGTCTCATTTCATTTCTGATGTAATCTATTTCTGATTGCAACCACCCTTTCATTTGTTTATGCCGGAGGATAAGTGCTCGTTATCAACCCTTCACCTAAAAACTCACTGCAGAATTATTCTCAAGAACGAGGCCTATAGTAACAGGCTAATCTCTACTCAAAATGAACTTGGTAGCGCGGGCTTTTGAGCTTTCAAATTCGGGTCCTATTATCAAACACGAACACGTGTATATAATAATCTACTGTGGAAAACAACAGCATCATACATAAAGTAACCATCAAGACAAGGCTGCTGAGTAATGTAGATGTAGTTCGGTGTGATCAAGGGGTTAAGCACAAACGTCATTTCAAGCAATACACCTTGAATTACTATGACGCGTAATTTAGACACCTTTTCAATGTGTCCTTCACAATATCCCAACTAAAAACATGCTAGGACAAAATACAGGAATGCTCAAAACATGAACGAAATGAAATTAGGCCTCAGTACTCACCAAACACACAAACCATAACAATAACATCAAGTTAGAACATATACATGGAGTCAAAAATACATAGGCCTACATAATAATTATTTGAGCGCTGCCGTAGAATTAATTCAAATAAGCGTTAGTTACATTTCTTATCACATTGAAAAGGTTCAACAAAGATCTCGCTATGCTTTGTGTTAGTTCATTTTCAACCTTAATGAATCGCCATGCATCGGATATCACGAAATGTTATTCTTCAGGCCGTCCGATTGCATTCGCCTGTGACACCCGCCATTTTCCTTCCCAACAGCCAAGTGCGCAATGGGATCAGCTCGACTGAACCAACCGCCGGCTGCATTGTATCCTCTCTCATCTCTCAGGATAAATCAAGACTACCATATTACAACTATAGCACAACCAAAACAAAAGAAAATGTCATTCAATCTCGAACACCATATGAACACTGTAGTGACATATGTATAAAATCATCCATCGAAAGAAGAACATGATGTGTCCATGCATTGTCCTATAATTTTATAAAGCCTATTGAAGGAAAGGAAACAAAACATTGCCCTCCTATTGTGCGATCAGCACAACCCGGGGTGAATCCTGGCCCCCTGTGGTTGATGGGCAGGAGTTTGAGGAGCCTCGAGCCACAGAGAAATGGTGACGATGTGTGGCAGAGATATCCTACGTCATCGTCCCAGGGCCAAGGTTGGTGGGTGTGACAAGAAAAGTATTCCAGCCTTGATCTCTGCCTGCGAGCATCTCCCTCCTCCTCCTCCCCCCCTGTCACAACTAACACCCCCCTCTTCCGCCTTCAGCTTTAGTCTAAAGGGATTGTAGTGAGTAGCAGGGAATAAACACACACAAATATAGAGAGAATCGAATAGAACATTACAGAATATAATATAATTCTATAATATAATTCTCAAAGAAGAATTGAACCCAAAGGCATTATCTACATTCATTTCCACAAGAAACTGTGAAAATATAACTACATGTTAAAGCTCATGCCAACATGTTATAAAACGTATCATGCGTGAAAACGTATACATTTTACTGGGATAATAAAGTGTATTTACTGGGCGTACTAAAGCTGGCAAAGTTACCTGCTGTAGTTTAATGGGAGGGGTCAAAGTTGGACTCTCTACACATTCCTTTTTCTTTTCCCACTCACTCCCATTGGTCGATTCCTCGCCTGCACACATTTCCGGGCAAAAGGGGCTCCTTGATTCCACTTTATTGCAGCGGGTTAAAGGTGAAGGCCTTGACATTATTGAAGTTCAAAGACTACTTTTAATTATAAATTGTAGTTAATACACACACGTGCAATATTCCATGCACATATGCTCTGTGTGCACGCGGGCGCACGCACGTAGGCTATCCACACACTCATACACTCACTCGGTAAAATCTGTCCAACAGACACACCCCAGTAATGTCCTCTATATTTATAGATGTGCAAACACACCTACCACCTGGCCAATGTAGTCAACAATTAGTAAAGACATAGTTGGGGTAATGTCAATGTATAACCTGACTGACCTAGAGTTCCACGATCTAATTTTTGAGGTTCGTTTTTCTCAGAAATATCTGAGGTATGAAGCAGCGGTGAAGACTGAAATGGTAAAGGATGTGTGGGGTGTGTGTGTGTGTGTTTGTGTGTGTGTGTGTGTGTGTGTGTGTGTGTGTGTGTGTGTGTGTGTGTGTGTGTGTGTGTGTGTGTGTGTGTGTGTGTGTGTGTGTGTGTGCGTGTGCTTGTGTGTTGTGCAGTTGGAGGGCGATTGACGTTGTGCACAACACCGGCCCGAGTTCACGTTGAACAGTCTAGTTGCAAAGTTTTTTGTTTGGACAGCCAATCTTACTTGTTTACTATTTTACATCGGAAGTGAACGCCATTCCCTCCGAACAGACGGTGCAATTAAGAGAAAAAAAATAGCCATTTAGTGCCTCTGTCTTTATGACACTGTCTGGACTGCAAGAGTGGCGATTCCATTTAGTGGGCACTAAAGGAGGATCCCGTTCCTCTTTCTTTCTCTGTGATTCTGAGGTGTAGCCTAGTTTCTGTGTTGTCGTTTCCGTGTACTTCTGTGTGTGCTTGCAAAAGCTCAAAAATGCAGTCCTAGAGTTATATCCACTAAGCATGTAAGCGTTGTATAAATGTACCGCTCAACAGCCCCACACACACACTCCCTCAACAATGTTTTCGTCAGAAAATGTTTTTGCGTAAAAGGTAAGGCCTGTTCCTACATTAAAATAGTGTGGCTTAAAACTAAGTTGGCATTGGATGCAATTACTATCCACAAATACCCAACTAATAACGCACGACTCGCAATCTCTCCACATGCTTCGAACTTGGTTTTATCAAAACAGTGGCACAAACATTTAGGCTACCCACCCCACTCAAATCCCTTGAAAATAACCATCAGATAGACCGAACAATGGCCCAAAAGAAAATCGAAGGCATAAATGCAGTCGGATTATTTTGCCAATACTTTTTTAATCATTGCCTACCACTCTCAATCAATCGGCTTGAAAACGAGATTCACATAGGCATAACCATGGTCAATAATAACATCTATGACAAAAAAAATCCACCAGTCTGTTAGTTTTGTCTATACGCCTGTTTATTTCATAGGTATCTTTATATTAATGATACACAGGCACAACGCCATATTTTCCTCCTCTTTCATAAAGAAGCACCAAGCATAAAGCAAATAATTTAATGGAGGGTTAACATTAAAGCTTTTAAAGTACACAGCTTGGGCGGTGTAAAGAAAATAGCAGCAGGGAAAAGGGGGGAGCGAAATTAAAAACAAAATTATATTTACAGTCACGAATGCACATAGTTGCATAGTCTGTACAAGGAAAACATCATTACAGATTGTACACGTCACAGTTCTCGGTGGCAAAATGGACACCTGTAAATGTATTATTGTGAGTTGAATATTCTGGTCGAAAACAGAAACATGGTAGGCTACAAATACATCGACCAGAGGAAAGGGAACGTTTAAATGTCCAATATAGGCCTATCATGGCTTCCGAATTGCGTTGTAACATGTAATACTATTCAACAAACAATAATTGTGAAATGCACAATTGAATAAACACAATTAAGATTCGTGGTCAATACACGGAAAACCATATGAACTCGACAGCAGCATATAAATGATTATTCTATATAATCACCTGTATATATATATGAACTAGAAAGTATCCTGCGAATGAAGGCTACAGGAAAATGGTGCCTTATTACGCATACATACAGCAACCCCGAATGTTAGAAATTGAAATAACCTCATCTTAACATTTAGTTGCTCAACATTGCTGCTGATCTGTCTTTTTGAAGTAACTTGAAATGTGTTTATTACTGGTGATAAGAATTCACTGAGAAAAGTGTGTCATTGACCTTTTGACTATAATCATTATGCTTTTACACTCTGCGTGCTCACAATAGTGGGTTTCCAGAAAAGTACTGCAAACGATCTCTGCTTAATTTCTTTTCTTTCATTCTTCGATTCTGAAACCAGATTTTAACCTGTCGGTCGGTGAGGTTCAGCATCCGGGAAAGCTGCATCCGTTTCTCTTTGTTGATGTAAACGTTAAAGAAGAACTCCCGCTCCAATTCTCGGATCTGAAATTTGGAGTATGGACACCTCTTCTTCCTTGTGCGAGGAGTACCTGGGGCAATCAATCATAAAGGACATGATCAGTGAAAGTTCAATGGGATTGTTTGCCATTTACGCACAGATATTCACATGAAGTTAAAGCAGCCGCTCACACATATTCACATCAACACAAAGTATATAGCCTCCCTATGTGAATACACTATTCAGGAATTTCGAGAAGCATCAATTTGATTATACCAATTCTGTCAACATCCAACACTGCACGTAACACATCAGACACATCCGCCATAAAGACTGTTACATTATCACAAGCGCTTGAAGAGCAAATCATATAAATGTACAGCCTCCAAGTATGTGTTTTGGTCTCTTACAAATATACAAAACTAAACCTTCGCTATCCATTTCCAGACTCCTTCATGCCTCTGTGAAATGCGTATGTTTATATTCGATGTGAATCTAAAATGTATTTCGGATCTGAGACACACTACATCACAGTGGTGGTCAAAACGTCATGAAAAAGATAAAGTACAACGACACAAAACATCTCTGCAGTTATTTCCTGATTGGGATACATTTGGCTACACAAAGAGACGCCAGTGGGCCTGTGTGTGTGAGTTAGAGATAGTGTGTGTGTGTGTGTGTGTGTATCAATCACTGCAGATTCAGGCATACATATCTCAGGGCTAACCGAATGGAAATGTGCCTCACTTGGACAGGATGTGTTTGGTTCAATACTGCAGTGCAATGCTTGAATCCAGATATTGACACAAACTCACACTGGAGTCTCTACGACTGATTACACTTGTATCCTTTTCTCTTTCGTTGCAAGGAAACCACCACAACACAATGATATTGCTATCTTCGACATTTGCCCAGATAAATATAGATAGATGGATACTTATGGAGCCTCTAAGTGTACAAGGCTAATAATCTCACAGCACGTACTTTAGTGTTATAGTTTGCGTGCAAGCTGCTAAAATAAAATTCACAGGACGCCAAAAGCAATGTTCTGCCCAATTGGTTTTTACTCACGACAGCCCAACGCGAAAATCCCTTAAAATGCCCAATGCAAGTTCATGATCAAAGTTAGCATTTGTCACAATAGCGCGCTCTTAAAATTTCACAGACTCCACGATAGAAGCGTCTGTGTATAACATCCTTTTTTTTCAAAGCGCTTTCCCATCGTAAAAAGTCTTCTCATTGGAAGAAAGAGCTTTGTAGGTTATAATAAAATCCTTTGAATGCTTATAAAACTCCACATAAAATCTGACCGACAAAACACCGGGCTAGTCCCTTTCCCCATTTACAGCTTCGGTACCTACTCGAGTGGCTGTTCTTGCTGGCGCTGCGGTCCTTGGTGGCTGAAGAAGAACACGAGCCCGAATTTGTATGTTCCTCCTCATCCTCTGTGTCCTTGTCTTGGTCTGGGACGCCCGGTAGAGCCGCTGGCTGCTGGAACTTTGTTTCCAGCTTTCTAGCCTCGCTCTTTTGTAAACAAGTATCTGCTGACTGATTGTCCGTGCCGCAGTATGCGGTCTCAAAAAAGCGGTCGAAACCTTGAGGGAGGACGCTGTTTTTCCCCACTCCGGGGTAGAACCCTGTGGAGGGATGGTTGGAGCTGGGATGGTGGTTATGGTGGCTGTACACATTCTCGTTCGTTTTCATAAGCATTTCTGTCATGGTGGATTGCGGAAGACAGTCCCTGTGCACCAGATCCTCTCCAGAGTAGCATGATGCATAATTGCTTCTATGGTGCCATTTACTAGAAGGGTCCAATCCATAGGAAACTTCCCGTACCGGCTGCACTTGAGACAGATTTGTGGAATATGGGTAGGTTATCTGCCGCGACGAGGCCTGTGGAAGAAATGAAGAGACGGCAGAAAATTCGGGGACGTAGTAGGTGCAGCTGGGGAGGTAGATGTTAGAGGCGCAGCCCGTTCTGTCCCCAAACTCGGATGTCCGGTCTTTGCGCGTCTGGGAGCAGAAGTTTCCCAGATTCACTGAGTTAAACATCTTTCTCCCGTACTCCGTACGATAGATAGATGTTTTGGATTCGAGCTGTTAGAAGGGGGAAATTTAGGAAGGCGAGATGACGCGCAATCCGTCTAAGTCGCCCGGAGACACGTGATCGAAAGTAGATATTGTCATATATCAACGTGGAACACTTGGATGTGTAGGAGTGGTTCACTTAGGCAAGATCTAGGAGGTTCAAACTATTCTTTTTCAAAACACCGCAGGAGCAGTAAGAAAACCAGTAACAGATTCCTGTTTGTTTACATAGGTTATGGCAATTATAAAGATAATCTTTAGGAGGCTATTTATGTATGGGAGTGGGCTAGGCTAGCACAGGTTTAGTATTTGATATAGCAGACTAAACATGCTTTTGAATTCTACAGGTAAGACTTCACTATTAGGCCTACTATGATTATGATTATTAGTATTATTATAACTATCACTATAGTATAGCTACTACATTAATACATTAGCATATTTTACAATAGCCTATACTGGAACACAGCAGAATATAGACATTTTACTCTCACACATTGTAATGTATGACTAACCACTACCAGCCTTACTGACAAAGTGAAACGAGATCACTGCGAGGTTAAGGCAAATCTATGCTTTATAATGAGACCAAGATTTCAAGACCACACTCGAAGCGCTGCTGTTTTCACTCTCATACAGTCTAGCAGGCTTTATGCTATTTGTAGGTAGTCTAAATGTCCATCGTGAATCAATTACTAGATGTTGCCTTGCTTGAGATGTTACCATTTTGAAACCTGGGCATTTTTCATCTAAACCACTGTAATAGCCTATATTTACATTTTGAAACAGCCACCAACAGACTAACATTTCCCTATAATGACACCCCCCCACAAAAAGTAACTATTCAAAATAAGCATTTTTGAATACATAGGCTAGTTGGCTTCATTCCCGTACTTCAGGGACATCTTTCTATTTACGTTTTTATCTCTGATTTTATTTGATCAAGGCATGGCCTTAACGGAAGCCGACATGTTGTGGCTATAGTTTCAACATCAATGTGAACTAAATGAGAATGAACAAGGATGCAGAGCATAACGTTTAGGGTGGCCTACTCCATTAGTTTGACTACATCACTCATTTTCCTAATTCAATCAATTTCTCTTGGATCATGATAGGCCCTCGAGTGAATAGCCGGGAAAGTCAAGACCAAGCATCCAGGCTGAACATAGAGGAGAGAAGAAAACCAGCTAAGTTTAACCTTTGACGACGAAAGGCTGTCAAAACAACTCTAATCCACCAACTGCAAACTATAACATATCAAGTCGTCGTAATTTTGAATCGAGATAGTCTACACGAGAGTGGCTATATTAAAGCTTAATCCGCCCAAATAGTCTCCAGGAGGCCATTTATTTTGTTTTGAAGTACAAGAGGGGCTATTTCTGCGTAGTCTCCACTGTCTCACTGGGCAACAAATGAATCGATTTGTCATAGAATACCTTCACTGACAGCTGCATAGCAATAAGAAATCCGGCACTATATCCCTGTCTTTAGGACTACAGTGTAGCTTTAGGACTAGTTGCCCGATTAAATACACATTGCTTTACGAAAGAAAACGAAAACTCTAGGCTACCATTATTGATTTGTTTTAATATGCCTGAGTGCTCCCAGGCAAGGTAGGCTAGATTAGTTATCGCCTTCATTCAAGGAATTTAAACGACATTTCAGTTGAAAAATATATATCACGGCTGAAATCCTCATCACACAGTTCTAAAGTAGATTAGGCCATGCCATCAACTAGAGGAATGATATTTCAATCCTGTAATAAATTGATATATATATACACATTTAAAATACCCTTGTGTGCTCTTTCTCTTATGTGGTGAACGTTCACTGTCGTATACAGAATCACGTGAACTACAGTTGCCAATCATCAACACAAAGGTAGGATCATTGTATTGATAAATGTCACTAGACTATCAATAGCTTCCTATGTTCCAAAACATTTTTTTTTCTTAAGGTTAACCTGTATGCAAATTATAAAATGACATAACGCAAACTCTATGGTTCCAATAGTTTAAACGTTTAAGATGATCATGGGATTAAGATTATGGAATTATGTATGTAAATTTGACGGCCCACTTTTTGTCACCTAAAAGCACAATTTTTTTTGTAAATCATCAAAAAAAGATGACTATCATGAGTATATGTATATATTTTGGAGAGAGGTATATGGCAATGGAATGTGTTTGTTTTACAGTCCCCTTCCAGCAGATACAAAGTTGACGTGCACGATGCCCGCATCCAAGTACAAAGAAAGCAGACAGCTGCCAAGACACAGCACTTGAATTTGACCACTAAAATCCTCTACGCGTCTAACCATAAAACGCCGAATGGCTGTAAGAAAAAGCTAAATCCCTTTGTTCTACAGAACACATTAAAGTAAGATGGAAAAGGGTTTTTAAAATTGGTATACACTCTAATAAGTTCTACCCACGCATGTAACCATGCAGACATAGGCCGACTGTGGTTTTGAATTATGAAAACACAAATGGAGAATTCCACGTCACAGTACAAGGGACGGGTAAAATAAGTTAACATTATTTTTACAAAATAGCTGATGCGGGAAAAAATGTTAGCTACCATAAGTTAGTCTGGCTATACTGCGCAGTGTGTCGTCGTCTCCCACGGGTTTGGGCTTAGTGCCTTACTTTGTAATAGAAAATGGTGAACGTTTTTGCTCAAGGGGCTTCGCATTCCAGAAAGTAAAACATTCCGAAATGTAATAATAACCTCTTCGTATTCAGTGGTTGCAGAAACTGTACTACTGTTGTAGGCCTACTGTTGAGTTATTTCGAGAATGGGTTCTAAATGGCGCTGATTCTCCAAAGGCAATAACATTTACTGTAAACGAAGCCTTAACACACAACAAAGTATTTGTTCCTTTGTGGAATGCATGATCATCTGCAGCAAGACAACAACAACCAGCGTAGGTTACATAATAGCTTCGGCTAATTATCCATAACCTTGTCAGATGTTCTAAGGATTCTGAGAATTGTACCAGTTAGGCCTGTACTGGAGGGCCCAATCGCAGGATCGGGTATACACCAGTGGTGTGCAATCACAAAAGGAGATGCCAAAACGTTGCCTGGGGTATTACATAAAGGACATGCCCACCACACTTCCGTTTTCAAATCTGGACACAAGCTTGCAAGGAGCAATAAAGTCGTGCGTAACCCTCCTTCAAAGGCCTCAAACTATCATAGACATGTCTTACGGCGGAATAAGGCCATCATTCAGGGGATAAGGTTTACCATGTGTTTATTCTTCTTGGATTTAAGTTCAAGTCACAGTTAGCCTATAAAATACCACCCGCAGTAGGACCCTGGAGTCGGATGGCTGGTGCGCCAGTTCTCTAAATAAGAAGGGGTTCCTTCACAAATGTTTTTGACTAACCAAAGCCCCTGCCGAGTATGCCTACCATGCAGCGAGTACAATTACAACATGTTAAAAAATACTGCTAGAGCCTTTAGCGTAATAGCCACACAGGCCTTTTCGAGTCCTGCGAGTTTCCTGGAAGAAAGAGGTGTTGTAAATATGTGCCATTCTCTGCTTAAACATCACTGTCAGGAGAGCACATGCTTTACGACTGTGTTTGAGGAATCTAAGCAATGTATTGCTACCTCGCACAGTAATTACAATGCATTGTCTAAAGCCAAGTGCAGCCTGTTGCTGAGAAGAACGAGAACTATCTTGATAAAAAAAAAAAAAAGTTGCTGTATTCGCAAGTCTTATTTGTTTAGCCTACTCGATAGCATGACTATTGTTTGATTGGGCTTGAAGCCTATAGCAGTATGGGCTATTCCAATTGAGTCATTCTTGAATTGAGGTGGTAAATGTTGTACCTTGACTTTGGCACCATGTAAAACCCCTTCAAAAGCACAAAAACTTGACAAATAATATATGTTCCGTTTTATTAAACTGTTATTTAATAACAAGTCCTTTCTACTGCAAAGCATGTATTTGTATGCATTGTAGAAACTACTGCGGGCTAGCAAATGAGCCTGTCCCGCTGGGGATGTGTAGAGGTGTAGTGACATGTTTTAGAGATTTAGAGATATCTATATATTATTTTGAATGCTAGACATTGAACAAAAGTATTTAATATATTATATAGATCAATAAAAGAAGGCTATTAAAATATTTTTTTTTTTACTAGTAGACCTATCATGTGTTACTCAGTTTGATGTCAGTGTGTTACTGCCTTGAACATCGTTGTTTACAAATATATACACGGACCTTGAGCATTCTCTCCAGTGGCAAACTGTTATCGGGGGAGTGGCCTACTAAATATAATTATTACCTAATCACGCCCTTTTAGTATGTTATACATTTGGCGATTCCATTGATCATTTGGTGTCTAAATCCAAAGTGTCACTTGGCGTTAGTCATTTTAAATTAAAGGAAATAACTTTGCGAGCAAAATTTTGTAAATTATTTTTAAAGGGTTGAGTACCTTAGATTTTAACATTTGTGGCCTCCATTTCAGAAAATGACTACTCTTAGGGCACAATGTTATCATAATGGTACAAATAGTTTCAAATGTAATTACGCTACCATGTTAGTTGATTTAGAATGGGAATATGTAGGCCTACCCAAACACATTTCAATAAATAAAAATCTAGACAAACAAAGTAGATGTATTTCCAAAATACAGGCCCAAATGCCACAGTAATTCAAAAACAACCCTATTCCTTTGCTATTCGGGGACAGACTTCATTATTCATATTTTTGCTCCTGTTTTATTTCAAACGGAAGAAGAAAAAAAACAAGATGCACCGTCTCCAGACGCAGACATTGTCTTGTCGCTAAGCACCAAAACGGAAGGAAGGCAACGTTTTCCTGTTGAGAGGCGCGCGCGGCCTCCCTGGCCCGCCTCAAATTAAAGCGGTCTGAAGCCAGGGCTAAATGTTCGAAGCGTGTGTAATCATGTTACTGTCCCCTCATGGCCTAGATACATTTAATTGGATGTAAGTCGGGCTGTTAAACGTGGTTGTATAAGCTGCTAACAGTTTCAAGCGCAACAAGAAAGGCCCTTGTTTTTACTGAGGTCTCAGTGAACGTACCTAGCGTGAAAGCATCTGCACTGAGAACCAGTATAGGTTACAAGATCAGATGATATAAACGCTGTTAAACGGACTCCCCAGAGTCTATTTCTGGAATTTAGGAGCACAAAGATTGATAAACAATAGGCCGTTGATTAGTCCTCTCATCACAAAGATAGAATATATACATTTAAGTTAAATTATTTCATTTGCTTGGATATTTAAATAGCTTTGCTTTATTTTTCGCACAAAGTAATATTTTACGCACAATCATTTGGTGGGTTTGACAAAAGTATTTTACATTAGTGCGCTCAATAAAATGTCTTCATCAATTCTGTGAAAGTGTCAAATTATTTCACACATATTGGATGGTTATTTTGTGACTACAGGTGGCCATCCTATTTATCCTGTTATGTATTTTTCTGCTCATGGTAAATGTTATTGACTGGTCAACTTTTTTTTCACTGCAGCGAGGCACAGTGCAGTCGGCATCCCCAAAACAAAACCAACTAAAGTTTGGCCTACTTTTGAACATTCATTCAAATTCAATACAAATACAATAATAGTAGACCTAACTATACTACGGCTCATTATGAGACCAAATAACAGACTATATTTATAAACAGTTTTCCTCCATATATTATTTTGCACCTACATTATAAAAAAAAAAAACATTAATTCCCACAATTTGTGGGAAGAAACTGCCATGGCGGATGTGTCGAAATGTGTTTTTTAAATTAGCATGTTTTTAAAGTCGATATTTTTCATCAGTTCTAAATACATAAATAATTCACACTGAAAGAAACATTTTGACTAGTTTTGCAGGCTATATTATAAACAACAAGTATCCTATGATTGAGGCTTTATAATGCATAAATAATACAATCTTATTGCAAAATGTGTACAGATTAACACAGTACATGACCAAAAGTATGTAGGCACCTGCTCGTCGAATATTTCATTCCATAATCATGGCCATTAATATGGAGTTGGTCCCCCCTTTGCTGATACAACAGCCTCCACTCCTCTGGGAAGGCTTTCCACTAGATGTTGGAAAATTGCTGCTGGGACTTGCTTCGATTCAGCCACACGTGCATTGCTGAGGTCGGACACTGATGTTGGGCGACTAGGCCTGGCTCGCAGACGGCGTTGCAATTCATCCCAAAGGTGTTCGATGGAGTTGAGGTGAGAGCTCTGTGCAGGCCAGTTAAGTTCTTCCACACCGATCTCGACAAACCATTTCTGTATGGACCTTGCTTTGTGCATGGGGGTATTGTCATGCTGAAACAGGAAAGGGCCTTCCCCAAACTGTTGCCACAAAGTTGACGCACAGTCGTCTAGAATGTCATTGTATGCTGTAGCATTAAGATGTCCCTTCACTGGAACTAAGGGGCCAAGCCCGAACCATGTAAAACAGCCCCAGACCATTATTCCTCCTCCACCAAACTTACAGTTGGCACTATGCATTCGGGCAGGTAGAATTCTCCTGGCATCCGCAGAACCCAAATTTGCTCCGTAATGCCAGATGGTGAAGGGTGATTCATCACTTCAGAAACGCGTTTACACTGCTCCAGAGTGCAATGGTGGCTAGCTTTACACCTCTCCAGCCAGCAATGGCGGCTAGCGTTACACCTCCCCAGCCAACGCTTGGCATTGCGCATGGTGATCTTAGGCTTGTGTGCGGCTGTTCAGCCATGGAAACCCATTTCATGAAGCTCCCAACGAACAGTTATTTTGCTGACGTTGCTTCCAGAGGCAGTTTGGATCTCGGTAGTGAGTGTTGCAACCGCAGACATACGATTTTACGCGCTACGCACTTCAACACTTGGTGGTCCCATTCTGTGAGCTTGTGTGACCTACCACTTCACGGCTTGGCAGTTCCTGACGTTTCCACTTCACAATAACATCACTTACAGTTGACCGGTACAGCTGTAGCAGGGCAGAAATATGACGAACTGACTTGTTGGAAAGGTGGCATCCTATGTCCGTGGCACGTTGAAAGTCAATGAGCTCTTCGTACTTTTGTATATATATAGTGTTTCTTGCACAAGAACATCAATGTTCACCAAACAAACATGTCTTAATTACCTTAGATGTATGTCTGAAACGGAATACATTACTACAAAGAAACAACAACTACCAAAGAGGTTCATTTCTGCAGGTTTAATCGATACCAAAACGCATTCAAATGAAACAATTTCATGTAGCCGGTATGGGCCTGTTTTCCCATTTAAGTTCTTGCTATAATTACATTTGACTTAGGTCTTCTATGTCTACTTTATTTTTGACTTTATTGTTAGCATAGCAAACCCCTTTTATTATGTATTTGTTAATAACGATGGATCCCATTTGCCATATGGCTTTCCCTTTCCGAGTTTTTCCACCTAACCTTTCAAGTCAAAACTACTTTCATCAACGTCATTTCCCATGCAGCAAGAGTTCAGACACAATGGCAAAGCTCGACGATTTCAATATACGTGTTTATCTTTATGTTGCACGACGCATATATCAAATGTAACATTGGCATGCCAAATTATTTAATTTAGCAAAAGAAGGAGGTGGCGGCTGTGTTGATCAGTGGGCTAACTAGGTCTGTGCACGGGTATCCAAGTCCCGCCTTTCTTTAGAAACAAAAGGCAACGGCGCATTGAACTCTAAACACTGAGCACTGAACAACGCACAGCGCAGATATGAGCTAGGCTAGCAGCACTAAAGTGCATTCCTAGGCATGTTGACTTAAACAACACTTAAATAACATTCAGGCAACATATGCTTGGTGCTCGAATGTTGCATATTGCCCAAATGAAAGGTATAGGATTA
Source organism: Oncorhynchus mykiss (assembly GCF_013265735.2). Taxonomy (NCBI): domain Eukaryota; kingdom Metazoa; phylum Chordata; class Actinopteri; order Salmoniformes; family Salmonidae; genus Oncorhynchus; species Oncorhynchus mykiss. The sequence continues at coordinate 41,467,757 of NC_048580.1, read as the reverse complement.
TTTTGTAAAGTAGCCCTATACTGTATTTTCCAATGACGTAGTATAGTCTAGTCCTATTTCATTACCTTATCGTTTCACATGCAAGACAACGCATCGTCTGTATATACCAGAGTCACAGATTAAGCACGGAATAAATCTGTGCCAATTTCTGCTGCACAACTAACTACAAGGCTAACAGGGCTTAACTGAAAGGAGTTCAGAAGAGCTCAAAGTAGGCAAATTATCCATGGTGTTCAATGCATTTTACCAGTGGCACGTACAACAAAAGGCAAGACGGAAACTAGCTAGACGGTTGTTTTTGTTGTCTTCCCAGTCTGAGACAATTCACAGTTTTCTATTGCACCCAGTAAGTCCGTCAGTCAGTCTGTTAGTGCACTAGGGATCCATATAAGGTGCATACTAACTTGACCTTCAATGTGTGCACTGCTCCCGCCCACACGTATCAGTGAGGGGATTGGGGCTGAGGAGAAGCCATGGAACCCTCCCCACAACTGTGCAAAGGCCTCTAAAAAGGTTGTGCGTGCGTATTTTTAGACAAATAACGAATAGGCCTACACACTGTGGAGCTTTGGCCGATCGAAATCCTGTTGTCGTTTGAACGACATGCCATGCCATGCCACAGAACAGTGAGTGGTATATGCCATGTCACAGAAGCTGACAAGTAAACCGGTTACAAATGTTTAAATTAGCTGCAAAATACGCTGTTTTGGTTTAGTAATCACAGCGTTTGGTTTGTCTAGACTAAAGGATTTAGACAAGAAAAAGTATTTTCAAGAAACGTTAATAGGGGGCCTACTGGTACGCATGCTGAAACGTCAAGCATTTATGTTGGTCTAAATGGACAGCGTTTTCTGATACGTCCTCGGATTCGTCCTCAAATGTTTTTTATTTTGTGACAGTTACTTCTATAAATCATCTTACTATTATTAGTATGATTATTAGTAGGCCCAGTGGTGGTATATTTGCATTGGCAGTATAAGTATTAGGCTTTTCTTATTAGCTCATTACTATTAGGCTATAATTAGAATTAGCATAAAGATGTTCATACTACGGTGGTCGTTATACACACTGACGGAGCCGCCTCTTTTCACCAATCAACAATGTAACATATCATTATGGATAATATAAGTAGACCTTGTTTTAGTACACTCATACCGCGCATGCACACGCACACACACACACACACACACACACACGCACACGCACACGCACACACACACGCACACACACACACACACACACACACACACACACACACACACACACACACACGCACACACACACACACACACACACACACACACACACACACACACACACACAGTTGGGTGCATGGAAATACTATTGCCCATTTCTCACTCATTTCCATCTCTCTAACAAGCTCGGTGCCATAAACGGTATGAGAGAGACTGAGAGAAAGGTGGCCGGGCCGGGGGCCTACTAGACCACATGGCTATCTGTGGTGAAGTTCTCTGTGAAGGGCATGCACGGGTGCAGCTCACTGACCTTTGAGACGGGCCGGGAAGGGAGTCAAGCCACCATAAACAGATTTAGACAGTCTCAAAGTCAAAAGCGCCCAGGAGCATTAAACAAGGCCATTGTTAAGATCGCTGCGCATGCAGCCAACATATCTATAGTAGGCCCACACGAAGATCTACTAAATGTGCTTTTAGAAATGGGTCCTTCGGTGAAATAATATTTTGAAGGCTCTATAATCCTCAAGAGTGCCTCTTTTTCATCGCAAGGCTTACTTGGCTCGGCACAATAAACCTTTCTTGGCTTTCATTGCATGTGGAGGCATATGCGTAAAAGCACGTTTATAACACTAGAAGTAGCCATTACGCAATGTACTAGAGGGCCTATAACCTAACCCAACGTCGAATATGTGTTTTGGAAAACGGAAAATAACACGGAGAGAAAATAAAAGGCTATTTGCTCTACTCTATTTGCTAAGATGCAAATAACTAACAATTGTTTAGAAATGAGGGCATATTCTACACAAATCCTGACAAAATGTATATACTACATACCATAACATACACAATACTTATATAATTCGTATTAAAAATACTACGCAGTACTAGGCTAATATTGGTCCAGTAACACTACTAATATTATTAGTAATACAATATATTGTATATTGTAACACATCAAAGAAGTGTTCAACATTGAAACTGCAAGAATATTTTCTGCGTGATCTCTGCGCAAAGGCGCTTGATATTGAACTCCAATGAGTACAAACACAAAATGTAACCCGAATCGATTAGACATTTAAAAAAATGTGCGTGCATTCACTTCTATAATCTCAAATGTTTAGACTATTATAGACTGCATGTGCAACCACAAATCAGGAGCAGTATATTGCTTGCCTACTCCATACTGTCTTAGGTTGAATACATTTAAACGTACATTATTTTGTATTAAATATTCGACAACTTGTATCATCTGAACAATTATTCAGATGATTGCTAGTTGCGACAGTAGTACCCATTATATGCTCTCTTTCTCTCTCTCTATCTTTCTCTCTCTCTCTCTCTCTCTCTTTCTCTTTATTCACTTTATCTATAAACAAGTCCAGAGGCTGGTGCTGGAGCGTGGGGTGCAATGCATCGCTCCATTGATGACTTAACGCACCTCTCAATATCTCGACCGTAGAAACTATACATACACACATTGGTTAGTTGAAAGGGCAAAATCACAAGAAGAATACGACAGAAGAAAGAAATGAAGCTGAAAGGGATAGCGAATATGGCGACGTTTTCTAGTAACACCTCACTGTGATGATGATTAAAATGTGCGGTCTTCCAAATTCTCAACGAATGCATGTTCACGCACAGGTTATTGGTGAAATACTTAGTTCAACACAGGCTAGTAAGCTATTGGAAAATGGCATAAGTGGCAGCAGCGTATGATGGATGTGTTTTGATCATACAGGGACTAACTCAGACCGCTTGGCTGGTGCCACGAGTCGGTCGCTGGAGCCGGTCTGCTACAGTTCACTGAAATGCCAACAACTGATCTCAGCCCAGAAAAAACACAAGCCGACAATTTAATGTGACAAGACCTTAATTCCCAATAGGTTTTTATTTGCAAAGATAATTATGTTTGAGAGTTATTTGGTTGATATTTACAATGCGAACTCCATATTTTCTTTTTAGCTGTATTTTCCATATAGCGAGTGCTCGTATTGTTTTAAAATCCCAAATAAGAGGGCTATTCAGGCCACTTGTTCATACCCCATCAATTTGACCTAAATAATGATTTTGTGGACCACAGTAATCGTACGTTTGTGGACACAGCATGTAGGTTACTACAATCAAAAATACTCAGCCAAGTATGAGTTTCAGGATATTATAAATGGAATGTAAGCCTGTGACTGATTTAAAGGGCAATTGTGTGTTCGAGTCACTGTTTAGTGTTTCAGCTACATTGACAACCTGGCTTTTGTACTGCAAGGTTTGTTTATAGCCTACTATTTAGATGAGTGAGCTATATTCAACGTACTGGTCTTCAGAATGTTTTTTCTAGAAGAAAAAGGGAAATAAAGTAAAGGTATATCGTAGACATATTTCGTGTATTCAACGCAATAATGTTCAAATGTGACTCAATTGTTGTACCATTACATCATAATACAGTATTTAAAATCACAGCATAATGATGATGGTAAGACCAATTATATATATTTTTTAAAGATTCTGTTTATTAGAAACCTTACTCATACATAGATACATTCATGTCATTATTACTTTTATACAATAAAATGTTTTAAGCAGCCCTCACAAGCGCAAATAAGGGAATGCGATATTGTACAAGAGAACAATAACATAAAACACTATTACACCAAGGAGAGGGTATCCTGAAATAGCATGTAAATAGTACCATATCATATCATATAACCACGTCATTTCATATCCCCTTACAAACGCAAATAATGGAATGCGAGATTGAATTCTACAGGACGAAATAACGGGAACGTTAACAGAAGACAGTATTACATTGAGATAAGGTATCCTCAAATAGGATGTAAATAGCAACATATCACATCATTTCCATACTTTTACAATTTGATACACGTTATGAGGTAAGAGACATAGAACACAGCGAATAGCAAGCACAGTACAAATAATAGTCAGCAACTCCGACCAATACTATAATAATGATAATAATAATAATAATAGAGTAATAATAAGCATAAATACTTTCATAATAAAGGTTTCATACTTACTTGCCTTAAAATGCAACGACACTTCTTTAAATCTTTCAGTCGTTTCTACTTTGAAAGTTCCTAGGGCCAGATAAATCGTTTATCTATTAACCATTTGTTATATTTCACATAATCACTAACATGCTGCAAGTATCTTTCAGTGCCATTTATAGGTTTTAATCCATATACATTCAATATAATACAGTGTGCTGTCCAGATGTTAAAGGAGAACACACTGCGTTTAGATGGTGTAGCTCATGTATGTTTATAATACGATAATTCTTTCCACAATGCTTATTTTTCACTCAAGTTTATATCTACTTTCAATTATGCCTATATCAAATGTGCACTTTTCTATCAGTAAGCGTTATCAGGTACAAAACGCTTATTGAGTGTATATGGGATTTCCATTTATAGGAAGAACACATGCACCTCGGTTTGATATTGCCATAAGGAAATCCATCAACTTGTGGAACACTAATTTAATAATAGTTTTCAGCACAGCTATGAAGACTACCTTTCTTTGATAGCAGCCTGCACAAAACCTCGCTTAAACAGCAACCTCATCTGTTCTGATCCAACACTATTAGCAAAAAAGGTGTCGCCAGGAAGGTAAAAGGGTTATTCGCCTGTCCCCATAGGAGAACCCTTTGAAAAAAACAATTTTGGTTCCAAGTACAACACTTTCAATTCCATCTGGGTTCCATTCCACAGATGGTTCTACATGGAGCCCAAAAGGGTTCGACGCGGAACAAAAAATGGTTCTACCTGGAATCCTACCCTAAACACTAACCATAAGCTTCCCTGCAGTCAAATAACCTAGTAGCCTCATGGGTGGAATGTTATTATTATTTTTAATAAGTTCATAATTAATTAGCATTATTCATTTAAAAAAGGCCCAAAATCCGGTGTTTTTACGTTATATTTCAGTCTTCTGTGATTTATATAAAGTGTAATATTAGGAAACCCTAAATGTAATACTCTATCTGACATGGTACACGTGTCGTCTTTTTTGTAAGCCCATAGGGCTCCCGAGTGGCGCAGCATATCAGCACTGCATATCAGTGCTTGAGGCGTTACTACAGACACCCTGGTTCGAATCCAGGCTGTATCACAGTTAAGAATTTGTTCTTAGGATTTGTTCTTAACTGACTTGCCTAGTTAAATACAGGTTACATTCTAAGAACATAACCGTGTGTGGTGTATACTTTTGTTTCAAAGTAGATTTGTTTAAGACTACCACGAAACACTGTGTGTGACCCTGATTTAGCCCACTGCAGTAAAAGGTTAACCCTTACCTCAATAATAACTCTTACCTAAACCCTAACTCTAACCTTAAACCCTACCTTAACCGTTATAAATGTCAACTTCAATGGGGTGACGTCAGAGTTGGGACGTCCCACGGATCCGTTGAGACTTTTCCAGTCCCCTATGCTATGGGGGACAGCCAAATAACCATTTTGGATCATTTTATCGAACACCAATGTTATGAGAGTCGGTTGGTTCAGAGGGGGAGATGACGAGAGAGGCGATTAAAAAAGTGAAACTATCTAGAAAAAGTTGTCAGCACTTGAACGAATTCATTGCAAATAATAGTTCAATGCGCTGCATTCATGAAGAGGCTGGCATGGATTTAGAGTTTTAGCTATCTCTAAGATCCTCTGATGTGCGTTTTGGAGTCTTACTCCGTGCCCGTGACAGTGAACGTGCACAAACACGTGGCGGAGACTACGAAAAGTAGATAAGGGTATTGCGTTTCGTATCACTTACAAGTGAACTTTGGAGATATTAAACAACTGGAAATGTCCTCCATCTTAACCAATCTACACTGTCAGTGACAATGAATGCGCCTAAAGATGATTCACTTAGGTCTACATTTGGAGAATTGGCTTGATTACGGCTTAATCTCTCACTCTGGTCTCATTTGCTTATTAGGCTACATTGCTTTTCATTTTGTTCATTTAGTTTTCAAATTCATATTCACTGGCCATATGACTAATAAGGAGTATTACGCGGTTATAAGTAATTTATCAGAATCAATTATTCATTTTTAAGGGCTTGGGAATTTACCAGAGTCTAGGACACCAAGCACTAATTCCATCCTTTAGGCCTATCCGGCGGGGGACGCAAGAATATCATCTCACAAGTTTATAAACGTCTGTGTAAGTGGTTTACCATAACACTATACAGGAAGTACTATCTGGCACAACTCTGCAGAGATTCTAAGTTATGGCAGCAGATTCACTTGGTCGTTTTGTTTGGGGCCTACACCTCAAATACCTTCCTGATCTTTTTGTACCTCCTGTGTGATAGAGATGGAGTGAGAGTAGGCTAGGTGCTTGCATGCATTTATAGCACTTGCAGACAGGAGAAATACTGCCTATCAATCGATTCTCCGTATACTGCTGCATCTCTGCTAATTCTAAAAGAAGGACAAAGCTTGCTCCCTCATCATCAGTCTCTTCTTCTTCATACGCCGGTTCTGGAACCAGATTTTAACCTGTTGGTCGCTGAGGTTAAGGCGGTCAGAGAGCTCCCTCCGCCGCTGTCTGGTGATGAATTCATTCAGCATGAACTCGCCCTCCAATTCGGCCAGTTGGAGCTTGGAGTAGGGCTTGCGTTTCTTTCGGGTCCGGCTGTGCATCGGATACCACGGGGCACCTGGAGGAGGCATACAACAGATGGATAAGTCACAACAGTTAGGTCTACAAATTAAACTCACGGTCACCTCCAAGGGGAGGCTATACTCTCCTTAAAATGTGACTTCCTGTGCTGTGCACATACACACAACCTGTTGTGTTACACTTGACTTGTTTTGGTTTGCAGTCTATGTCTGAATCTCATTCAATGACACGGGGCATGTTTGTTCAGAAGCAGCAGCTGGAATTCTCTGTGTCCTTCTTGTCGTGTTTATACATAAAGTCAAAGGGACCACTAATTTACAGTAGTTTGTGTCACATGAAGTTTTACTGACGCAGTTAAAGCTACATTAACGTGATAATTAGGCCTAAATCTTGCCTTGCAAATACCCCTACTTATTTACCAGTTTCCAGGCATATTAAACGAATCCTCATTGTACACAGCGACAGATATTAATTCAGTTTACGAGTCATTAAAACGAAACCCCTCTCTATTCGATGCAGTCATCCACAGCGCATTACCTCTTTAAATCACTGCACTCATGTGTGTGCGTAATAGACACGTTCTAACAAGGTATATGATCCAAATAGACCGAACTGATACATTCACATCGATTAGGTTATTCCGATTTTTTGTCTCTGAGACAGGACAGTAAAGACCTAAGACCGTGGACTAAAACGGTCTGCAGTCTATATATAGCCTTCTGGTTGGTTCTATCAGTAACAGTACACAAACACTTGAAGAATGATGGAACATTGTATGGCAACCCCTAACCTCTAGCAGCGTTTGTCCAACATGCAAGTCAAGTCGCCTGCAGGCAAAAATCAAAACAATGTGATGAGCATCATGATTACGAATACCTAGTCTACAACAAATCCCTGGCTATGCTGAACTAGTACGAGTCATTTGATAATAAACAAGCATCTTTGGGATTTCTAATATCATATAACAGTGTCTGGATGAATGAAAATGGGACCCACCTCCGCCTGCAGTGATGTTGCCCGAGTGGACCGTGTGGTTTCCTGGTGACACCAGGGTCTGAGGGTCGCTGGAGGACGGTTTGCTGCCCTCGTTTAGAAGCGAGGAGTTGGAATCGGATTCCAGAGATAGGCAGGACTGCGGGTCTTGAGTGAGTTGCTCGGTCCCATAATCATACTTGGAAAAGGCACCACTGTTGTTGCTGCCCATGCCAGTGTGCATACCGTGATCAGATGTTATGGATGATGATGTGTCCCTCGCCCTATCCTCTCGTTTTAGGCTGCTCCCCCCACCACCGGAACAGCTCTCTCTGTTGCTTGCGCTGCCGTTGCTATAATAACATTTACCCTCCTCCGGTCGAGTAATTTCACACGACCGGTTGAAAGAAGGGTTAATAGATACGGGGCTGCTAAAGTAGGATTGAGAGTATCCATTGCACGGCTCCGATGGGTTCCACGGGAGGGAGCAAACATTGTCCCTTCTCGGGTAGGGGAGAGACGGTAGCCCCGCCAGTTGTCCCCCCGAGGCTCTGAAATTCGGAAAGTAAAAAGTGTCTCCAGTGTGGATGTTTACCAAAGGTCCCACAAACCCGGGATTAAGAATATTATGCTCGCCCATTTCCGCGGGCCCGACCAACAGCTTCTAGTTTATTGCAATCTGACATTTAACGTAGTTAAACCTGGGGGTGCAAATGATTGGTCAACCCCAAGTCACGTGGTCTGAGGGCTAATTTATTCTACACCAGGGTACCACCCACTTGGTCCATCTCAGACAAAACAAAACATTAACTTCTGTATTATGGGGGTTTATATGCTTTTTTTTAAAGTGCTATAAATATTTTATTAAATATGTAGAATCTATTTTTTATTCTCTGGAAGCCAGTAGAGTCCAAACCTACTTCTCTATACTGTACAAACATGTGAAACTGTCCCTAGTCTCGTTTAATATCTTTATTAGCTGGCAAAACTTTTCAAATATTATTTCTTATGAAAACTATTTATTTCCCAAGAAGGAGAGGGTGCATAGGACATCTTGTTTTCAAGCAAATTACGGTTGAATTCAATGTCATATAAAGCTGTGATGTCCCTCTTTTACAAGCTTGTTTTAAGAAAAGACTGATGTTCATTGCTGCGCTCTACTCATATTTACAGTATCGGGGTCAGCGGGTTGAAACCATTGGCTCTGTTAAAATCAGACGATATTCAATAAGGTTACTTTAAGAGCATATATTTCACATAATATTCTCACATGAACAACTTTAACAGATACCCCCTATAAACGTTCGCAGGCAGACTCGATGGGGATTGTTATGCCTCTCACTGTTCTTTTATATTAACTTTACAAGATAGCAGAGGGCACTTAAGTGATTCAATCAGCGGAGAGTATGAACCATATTCCATTAATTAGTTGATTTGTGATTTTGAAGATGCTATGTAGGTATCTACTATGCATCACAACACAGCCTGGTCTCATAGACTGGACGTAACATAGTAGATGTAAATCCGGGACACTCAAATTAGTATGATATTTTACGTTCGATATGGTTACATAATACAGAAAGAAGGTTACTTAACAAAAACAAAAGTAGGGTGGTTGGTCAGAGTGGAGGGTGGGTGTATAATGCAAATGTCTAACCTAACTCCTAACCCTAACCTTAACCCTAGCCACCTAGATTTTGTTAGCCACACAAATTGGAATTTGTAACATATCATACGTTTAGAAAATTCTTAACATGTTGAACAAATTGCAATACATAACATATCATACAAAATGGATGATGGACATCCACAAATGAATACATACCATACAAAACATAAGATATCATACTAATTGTATCCCAGATGTACATTTACTATGTTATGTCTACCCCCAAATCCAGGTTGCACAACATAGCCTTTAACCTTGTGGCCTCATGGATGGAAAGTTATTACTATTTTTCATAATTTCATAATTAATCAGCTTCTTTTTTTTAACGCTGAAAATCCGATGTTTCTATGTTAAACAGTTTTCTTATATTTCAGTCTTCATATTTCAGGATGCTAACACAACATTGAATTCATTTCAACTCTACATCGGACATTACAGGTGTATTTTTTGTAAACCCATAACCATGTGTGTGAGGTGTATACTTTTGTTACAAAGTAGATCTGTTTAAAACAATCAAAAAACACTCCGTGACCCTGATTTTGCCCACTGCAGTAAAAGGTTAATATAGTTAACAGCCTAGAGAGCCATTTTGGAAGGGGGGGGGGGGGGGGGGGGGGGGGCTGATACTTTCTTATATAATACTACAGAAAAAATGAATGCTCCATCTCAGCAAACAATCGAATCCCTTTTTTTAAAACGCCTCCTATGAATATGGCATGCAGCCAGCAGTGCATAAATTCAGGTGTGGTGTGAAGACTGTCAAATTGTTCAACATATACCGTCTTTATAATCTGCCTATGCATATGATACCGTATTCGTTCTTTCTTCTCCTCCCTCTGGTCTATAGATCATTTCATCAATTGCATTGGAGGGATCTGGAAATACTGCTTAGACAACTTAAATCCATGTAATCTTAGTTATACGGACACTCATTTAAATTCTTCCAAAGTTACGTCACGCTTCACCTATCTATTTTCCACCGGGGCAAGACCAACCAATGAATTTATAGATCTGCAAGTTTGTAAGCATATATTAGTATCCCTTTTAAATTGAATATATAATGACTTTAGTGCGCATATGTGTATACTTATAGGTTTAGACTATTTGCTTATAGGTTCCCAGATGTCTATACCACTGGTGACAAAGTATCATATTATGACTGACTTCCTAAGCATAAATACTTAATAAATACGTAAATGTATTAATAAATACATATTCCTCTAAGTATTTTAGTGCAACTCAAGTGCGTGCGCAAAATGTCCATTTATTGATCTTAAAACATGTTAACCACTCACATCATTTCAGGATTTTCAATTTAATAGCATGCACGGTTTCACATTATAATGACATTACATCATATTTAACTGTGTATTAAGGGTATGGTAAAGCAAATATAACTCGTTGCCATCATATTTGTAAGCCTATATAATACTAATAGTAATACTAATGGTCTGCTATAGCGTGAATATATCATTCTTTGTCTAAATCAAGTTGAGCATTAAATTATGTTCATATTAGCCTATGCGTTATAACATAGCCTAACTATATAACAACATCGGCAGGGCTAAATAATACCCCAAAAAAAGGCCTATTGACAACATCATTGCAGTTATATAACATTTAATAGATTTAAATGTTACGTGTGTGGCATTTTGTACTTGCATGTTGAGTCTTCCTGCATAGACAAGCGCTACAAACCTGCCAATGGAGTGTTATCTGAGAATACTAGTCGAATTAGCATGACATACTACAATGCCGCAGCACAATTTGCCACTCAGACGTTACTTGATGCAACCCAGACGTTATTTGATCCAGCGTCAGCAGTGACAGATTTCATAGAGAATCTGAGGCCAGTGAGCCTCGGATCCTAAATAGAACGAGAAATAAACATGTCGAATTGGAGACGCTCCCTAGAATTATTCGAGGTTTAATCTCATCTCGCGCACTTTCGGAATTGCATCTCCAATCATCGCGGACCACTGTAACAGTTAGTAAGCCTCACAACGCAGTACAACATCGCGTGCACATAAAGGTTATATGTTATGAGAAACACACGTCTGTCTGAGCATTATTGAACATCACTTGGTGTCGGTTAAGTTCACAACTTCATTACTAATAAAATAGGAATTAATCTCTTCTAGTAAAAGTTTCCCAATACAAAAACCTAAATTACAAGACGAGAACAAGTCAGCAACAATGTCATGATAAGTCCACGACCAATAGCAAAGTATAGCTTTAAATATCTATATATCTTTTAAAAACAATCTGCATTATATAATGGTTCCACTTTACCTCAGAGAGAGAATAGAGGCCGCAGCGTCATTATAGTGCCGCAGACAGCAAACCAGACCCTCCAATACCACAACGCCTTCGATCCACACCCGCTCTCCAACGAGCTGATATCATATTCACACTTGCTTACCAAACGATTTCTGGATTCAAATGTGAGCAATTCTCAACTGTCGTTCTGAGAAAATAAGTATTTTTGATATCTTATTTTACAAAACAAATACGGAGGTTAGGAAATAGTGCTTGTCAGTTCAAGGTCACTGTCTAGTGCACTGTCTGGAGTCTCCGGGTTTGGAATTGCTATCTTGGAATCTCTCGGCCTGTCCAGACAGGGCAGTAGGGTAAACAAAGGTCTTTTTTTTCTTAGCTTTTCTGCAGACAGGTTGCCACGGTTATGGCCTGGCAGTGAATCTTTTTTTTTTGTGTGTAAATTCCCCCCAAGAAGACCTCCCTTTGCACAACGCGGAAAGAACTGCAAGATTTTTGAGTGTATTTAATTCGATCTAAAATTGTGAACTCACATGCATGATCCAATTGTCAAAAATCCTTGGGCTACTGTTGAAAATAGGCTTCTGTTATAAAATGTTGTTCTATTAAACTTAATTCATAATTACGATTTCATATCAATAAATATGTCTAAATGTATGTAGGCTACAGGTATAATAAAGCGGCTTGTGTTACAATAGTCGGAATTTAAACACCAGAATAATGGTGAACGCACACGCTTTGAACTTGACCGTCAACGACAGTCAAGCGGGCGTACATAATTTTTTTCCTAAAGATCATGGCGACATATCATATTTGTGATGCCTTTGAATTAAAATGGAAGAAATTATAAAGTTATTGAACAATTCGGCCAATGTGATCCTATACGTAATTACGGGTATTGTTCAAGACACAGATAGGTTTGTATGTGTGTATGTGCGTGTGTGTGGTTCAGCCAAGCAATGATCAAATTACTTCAAAAACAGCTGAGAGAATGGATCAATTAATTGATCACAATCTATATATTTGAAATCATTTGACATACTGAGGCATTTTACGCATAGCCATATTGTACAAATGTATTATTCCCAATCCGTTGGAACAGCAATTAGTAACAAAATAGGTTCAAAAAAAATCTGCCAACGACATAATTTATAGCGTAGTTTCACAAATAAAAATAACCCAATAACGCAATAGCACAACTAACACAACATAAACCATTCATCGGAATCATTTAGAAAATATTCTCTTATAGCTGTGAGTGGAATATGTGAGTGGGAAAAGTCGCTTAAACTCTCAAAAACCCTATCCTATCTTCGTTATGTTGGGATTTAAGAAATGTACCAAAAATCTATTTGGACTCATAAGCAGAAAAATGAATTTCGGCTGAGCAAATTCACATCTCATTGAGTAACTACTACTAATAGGCTACACAAATAGGCCTTACCATCGCCACAACGAACCAACAATATGCGTATACATTTATATATGTATGATATATTTATATATGATAGCGATAACACAATTAAAACATCACCAACAACAATAATAACATACAACAATTATAAAATAGATATAACAACAAAAATACACCAACAATGATAAAAATACAAGCATTTTGGTGATAATAAAGCTGCATGAATGTAATATTATTATATATTGATGGTAATTGGATTAAGTGTTAATAGCCTAATAATAATCATAATTGCAAGATGCAATATGCAGCATCGTTAGATGTATGTGACTGACTGGATGAATGCAGAAATAAATCTAGGTCCCGTTTCTACTTCCGGATATTTTCAACTTGTCACCACCAGAGGTTATCAGCCCCCTTCTCAATGATCTGCCTTTGCCCTCCAGAACGCTGCTCAGCAACATGGTGGTTGGGGCCAGAGCCTTCTATTTGGTTGGGCCTGGGCCTGAAAACAACGACAGAGCTAACCACTCTAGCCTTATTTAATATTTAACCAGACTAGGCCTAAACATTAGTCAATGATTTAATTTAAATCGTAAATATCAAAGTAGAATTTTGGGCTAATTGTTATGTTCTAAAGGAAGTGTGTGCTATTTTCAATGAACAAATAATTACATTTCATTGGGGGAAAGGTTGTCCTGTGTTTTCAATTTGATTGGATGACATTAGATAGATAAATTAGATAGAATGCCACAAATGATTCACAATATCCGGTGAATAAAAATATAAATCAAATAATTTAAGCCTGAGAGGGAATGATTCAAGAACGTCGACAAAGTCCTGCTATATTTTCAGTAAATTGTCTAACCCGACACGCAATATCTAAGCTTGTAACATCATAAATATGATTCCATTTTCATAATTATCAACGTTCTATTCAGATATTGCAGCTTGAGCGTGAAGTAACATAATTAAATGGGCTAATATAATATCCTGGGTTAAATCATGTGAACATCTGAATGATTGTTCTAGATTTGTCATGATTCCAATTGTCCATTTACTTATAGTGTAGTTAGTGCAGCTACACGATGAGGGAGAGGATAGAAAGGCCTCACGTTGATAACATCCTTAAATAAAGCCCTGTGATTTGCTCGTCCAAACGTGACGACATCCCACGTAATCAAATAATGCGTGCAGAGTGAAAACAATGAGGTTGCAACTATCTTTTGTAAATGTTTTATTAGAGGTGACCAATTGCTAAATGATCCTACAATCAACTCTATTCGTGTATTATCATAATTTATCTTACCAAATACATTTCCAGAGTGAGTCAATTCATTTTCATGTTCAAAGCCTTCCTTTGCCAAATACAGCTGGATTTTCCGAACATAACAATGCAAACCCGTCATTCCCAACAACGAAAATAGTTTCTGCTTTTATAAGCCTACTTAGCGTTACATTTCCAAAGTTGTTCAAAATTGACATTGTTATTACACATGAACTCAAAACCATATATTTGTTAAGGGCCCATAGCAGCTGAACCAAACAAAGTTGAACTTTCTAGCACACAAAAAAGAACAGACATCAGTTGGCTAAAATATGCTGTCATTTGACGAATTATGCATAAATATATTAAGGAAAATGGCCATTACCTTTAGTCATTTATACTGTGGGGCGACGTCTCACTTTCCGCATATAATTTCCTCTCAGACAGAAGCTGAATGTGAGGTGAACCGTGCCTTGAGCTCAGGACACAACATGGCTGCTCGAACTGCTCACTGCAGTCAGATAGGTGGTGTCGGTGTTCGGAGACGTCAACGTTCTACCTGTCCTTCGTGGTCAAAAAAAAAAAAAAACACACACCTCATGTTGAGTGAACGAAACCATTGGTGGTTGGTTTTGAGTAGCGGGGGCTGATAGTGCGAGATAGGGGAGAGAGGAACCCACTTTGAGAGAAAGGCATGCTCTGTAAAACAGAAAAGAAGACACAGAAACCCACATGTTAACGATAGGGCTCACTCAGAGTTGGTCAGCAGTCAGGGATGGATCAGTAGGATATCCGTGCTTTTCCCCTTTATTTTACGTATTTATGGCACGTCATTAAGTCTAGCTGTCTAGACAGGGAAAATAACACCTTGTTTGTCTGCAAACAAACTGCGGGCCTTCCTTGCGACGCGCCCCCAGCCCCCTGTTCAGTATTCACGTGCTGATCTCATGTCAAGGTCAAAGTGACTGGCTGCATAGTCACGGTCAAGGGTAAAGACGTCAGAATACCGCCAGGTCCAGGCCAGGTATATTACAATACCAGAGGAGCCACATTCCAAAAAGTTTTAAAAAAAAAGGGAATCTATATGTTTTGTATTTGTTTCATAAAGTTTCGAAGCATTATCAGGTTGATCAATGATGCTTATGGCCACGGTAGTCCCGTCCGTAAGCGTTATGTTTCAAATAACAGAGAAATAGGACGAGTGTTTTGAATTAGATTCTCTCTTTCGCTCTCTCTGTCTCTCTGTCTCTGTCGCTCGCTCATTTTATGTGTGTGTGTGTGTGCGTGTGTGTGTGTGTTTTCGTGCGTGATTGCGTATGTGTGTGTCCTTCAACAAATCAATTCAAATGCTATTGGTCGCATACACACATTTAGCAGATGTTATTGCGGTGGTAGCAATAATGCTTGTGTTCCTAGCTCCAACAGTTCAGTAATTTCTAACAATACGCACAAATCTAAAAGTAAAAGAATGAAATTAAGAAATATAGAACTATTAGGAAGATGGGATGTATAGGCATTATGGACAGTATGTGGATAGAATATGTAGTATATCTGAAGAATACGTGGATATTATACTACATGCACAGCAATAGTTTAATAGGATGGCCTTGACTAGAATACAGTATATACATTTGAAATATGTAAAACAGTATGTAAACATTATTAAATTGACCAGTGTCCATTATTAAAGTGACCAGAGTTCCAAATCTATGTACATAGGGCAGCAGCCACTAAGGTGCAGAGATGAGTAACCGGGTGGTAGCCGGGTAGTGACAGTGACTAAGTTCATGGCAGGGTACTGGGTACATAGTGATGGCTATGTAACAGTTTGATGGCATTGGAATAGGCCTGATAACAATAAACAATATCTAAGAATATTTATACGGGTCCTATCAAATAATAACAATGATGGCGACGAGTATAATACAACTGCTCCAATACATTTACAGAATGTAAGGACTTTATTTGACGATACACAAACAAGGATAGAAGAAAGACTTTGGGCCGAATTATATAGCTTGGCGTGTGAGCCAACTTCGCGCACAGATCTCTAATTTACTTCAATACAAGTGCATGCACCTTTAAATACTTTCTCCACATTCCCTGAGACATGATAGGATAGATACAACCAAACATACAGTATATCACATATGGTATTACCTACGGATACGAAATGTATTTTGGAGGCCTATAGTCCAGCCAGGTCACCAGTGATACAAGTCAGTTTTCGACCTCCATCCATGTCTGACAACGTCGGGATTTGACGTAAAAACCGGTCACTAGGGGAAACAGTAGGCGCTGTTACCTTCAGGTAGGTTACCGGTGTGCCTCTGGGTGTGCCTTGCATGTTCAAATCCAACTAAAGAAAGTCGTTTTTGAGATGTTTGTTTTAATCCTATCTCTCAATCCTTAACCTTAACATTTCGGAGTTAATGCCTAACCTTAACCTTTCGGAGTTCATGTCTAAACATAACCTTTAAACACGTTTGGAACAACTTGGACATCTGCTGATGGAGATACATGGATGAACATCTAATTCTGTGAGAGCTTCTTGCAGCCAGCATTTTAGCTATTATCTAAATGTATGCCTGTTAGCATGAAAATAAAGGCACAATTATAGCCTATACACAGTGTTGGGGAAGCTATTATGAAAATGTAGTTTATCAAGCTACCAATTATTTCACACTGGAAGAAGATAAACTACACTGAAGCTAAACTAAATTTACTTTGAAAAAGTAGTTCACTACATCCAAACTACCTGGGCTAAAATAATTACCATATCTAAAATCTGAAATGTCATAGATTACAAATTGCAAGACAGATCGCTCTGGAGGTTAACGTAATGTGTAAATTAGCCTATTAAACAAGAAATTATGTTTCAAGTGAGAATTGAGCAGGTCTGATGTCGAAAAAGAACGGACATCTTGGCTACTTGACCCATAATCGTGTAATTTTAGCAAAAAACGTAGTGTGTACCAGACGTTAGCTACACCACTACATGGCTATAGTATGTAATTGACTACTGAAAACACTACCAAGATTTTAATTTAGTCCAACTACCACCAAGCTACAGCAAAATGTCATATAATTACAAGTCGAATTACATAGTTCACTACTCCCCGTGATTGCCTATACTGATATCGTCGTATTCGTTTGCTGCTCAATACCGAACATGAGGCAAGCGAATACTGTAGGATATTTTAGTTTGGTGGCAACATCATGGGAGATTTTTACAAACAAGGCACATTAATTACATAACAACATATTATTGGCAGGGGGATGTATTTTCGTATGGGTATCCTGTTGCTGTGTCCTGGCACATCTAATACGTAATTTATAATATCTCGAGACGAGTTAGACATGGTGATCTCATATTGCAAGCCTCCACTTTAAACTTTTGTCGAAAGGTTCATTCTCTTATTAAACAGTGCAGTATAGGCCCAATATACAGGCCTGTGTTAAGTGGGCATATAATATAGGCCTATCCATGCAACCGATCCTCGGCAAACCATCCAATATCAGTCATTTTTTGTCCTATGGATATCATAGACATACAAGCATACATGTCAAGAACATGCCTATCCAAAAAGCATATAGTACTCCTTTAGGCCAGGGTTGGGCAACTTTTATTGGGAAGGAGGCCACAAAAAAAATATCAACTCATCATGAGGGGCTGCAGTGGTTCGCAGGTCTGCACACCCACATCTATACCCACACATCCAGACTACTGATTTGAGCAGTCAATCTATTTGTGCAAGTTACACGCAAAAAAATGGAGCGTAGAGAAAATGCTGCCGTTGTAAATCAAGTCCTCTGCAACTCTACACATTTTTCGATGGGGTGGAGATGCTTTTTTTTTTTTGCAATTGTATGACAAATTCCTGCAGCTGCAAGTTGCCCATCCCTGCTTTAGGCCATATATCAAACGTCCCTCAAAACCAACGGCGATGTGACAAGCCCACAAGCTCATGGGGATGTGAGATGACATTTCAAAAAGAGTTCCACTAAGTGACTTAGAGGAGACAGGAAAGAAACACGTCATTTAATTCATCATATTTCAGCAACATCATGTTATTCATCATCATTTATTTAGGAAACACCTTACCAGTACGTTTTAAACACCACAATACAGTTCACATACTGCACGAAAGAAAGTTACAAGACAGTCTGTCTGCTTAGAAGGCGTGTGAACAGATCCAAATGTTGTTGTTTTTTACTATACGTAGGCCTACTATAAACAGAAAACCAAAGAAATCGATTGTGCATTTATGTGTAATACTCACTGACTTTAATTGCTTACAATCATTCCAGTTGCATGACAGAGACATTATCCTTCACTGATAAAGGAACACACAAAGGGTTTGAGACGTTCCAATTGACAACCCTGTGATACGACAGAATATGAATTAAATAATAAAGGCATTGCACTCTACATGTACAACAATAGCAGCCTTGCTTTTACCTTATTAACAAAACATATCCTACAGAAAGAAAACATATATAGCTTCTGAAATCGGGGACAGGGGCGGTTTTGAACAAAACCATTTTATCATCCGTAGCCCCTGCAAAAACCCTCTTGAGTTCTTGGCTGAGGAGAACACATCTCATGTAGTTTTTTTCTGTAGACTTTCGAGTTCATTCGTTGTCGTTCTCCCTGACCAGTTTATGTCCATATTGCAATTCTCTTTCTGTTGATGGCGCGATGAACATATCTAATATGTCTGTTTGGATTTGGCTGTCTGTTGGACGAAAAGTCCTGTAAATGTCAATTGGTTTGGAAAAAAAACACGCAATCCTTGTGTCTTTTTGAAATACAGATATCGTTTTAAATATTATATATTTATATATGTACATTCATATAAAACAATGTTTAACTGATTTCTCAATATTTTCACAGTTTTTATAGCATTTCTTTCTCTATATCGAAAAAAAAGAGCGGTTGGTGATGGCATGGATGTGTGGACTGTTGGTACTTAAATAAAATACACTGCCGAAGTATTCTTCAGGCTTGGTTGTCTCTAAGAGGTAAATTATGGATTGAAAGACGGTGGGATGGACATCAGCTGTAGTGTACAAAGGGCCGGAAATCTATCAAGTAGTAGGCGTGTGATTACTAGTCTTGGATTTACAGACAAATTTCTTCTCTTTCACCCGTCGGTTCTGGAACCAAATGGTGACTTGGCGCTCTGAGAGGTTGGTCCCGGCGGAGATGCGTCTTCTTTTGTCTTTGGTGATGAACTTGCTGGCAGCGTACTCTTTCTCCAGCTCCTTCAATTGGAGCTTGGTGTAGGGAACCCGTTTCTTACGTCCACGACGGTAGCTACTGATCTCAGGCTGCAAAGGGACTACGTCTGGAGATAAAAAAAGAGAGAAGGAGAGATGTATTACGCAAAGACATTTCCCAGCACTAATTTTGCCTCTGATCAATTCAAATGTATTTCATGTAATAATACGTTTGTTATGAAGATGCAAATATATCAACAAGGCCTTATAGACATTAAATACATTACATTACCTGGGCCTATTGTGCGTATTTAAATTGAAACATTACGCACGAGATTTTCGGATGCACAATTGGCTGTCTACTCTTTTATTGGTATTTAAATGTTTATTTATACACTTTCATCGCTAAAGTTCACATACAATAATATAATAAGCATGTTGTTATATTTATCCGGGCACCTGAGGTGTATGAGGTATTCGATAATGTTTTTTTGAGTGACAGGCAAACATATGTGAAATGTTGCATTTCTTCAAAATATGATAATCTTGATCCGTGATAAAGACATGAAACACACAGAAATGGTCCTTGAGGGTCGATGCATCGTTTATACTTCCTTGTATATCTTGAAAAAGGGATGAGGGATTTAGTAGTCTCTCTTTCAGATTTTTTGTGATAATAACATATGCGTGGCCTTGCTGATGTACACAATGTTGTAAAGTAGTTAAATAAAATCAGAATTATATAAGGGACCAAATCTCCGAAACATCCATCCTACCCCAAATATTTATTATTGTTCATATAATTTATATAAATATAAAAACATAAACAATAGGTTTTTCAACAGTGGACATATCACTGCGTAATTACACCAATTATATGCCCTGCAATGGATCTCTGAATATTTTTGGTATTGTACTGTGATGATAAGATTAGCACTTCTGGACAATAGTATTGCATTTCTTTAATATTTCTGCAATTTTCTCATCTTCTACAAATGCACTTACCTCTACCGGGTCAATTAACCTGATATAGGCGTAGCCTAGTTATCAAGAACACGTTGACACGTTGACTCGATCAAACTTTTGAGTAGGCCCATTAAAGTGGAAATAGCTAAACGTTTGATTTATGTTGGGAATTGGGATTTAAGTTACTTAAAGCTACGACTTAGGTCTGTCTGGCTGCTCAAAAATCTGCCTGACAGACCAACAGTTCCGCCTGTCTGAGTGACATGAAAGGACAGGTATGGCTTTGCTTTAAAGACGAGACTAGGTTTGGGGGGTGGGTAGCCTGGTTCCTGGTATTAAGATGAAAGATACCATTTTCGTGGTGCTAAGTCATGGTGCTAAGTGAGGCATGGTGCTAAGTGAGCTAGAAGGAATTAGAAATACGCAAATAACAGGTACGCATCCCTTCATTCCCGCTGTATGTCTTGATATCAAAATATTTGTTAACAAAACTAGAACATGTTCATTTCCTGGTCAAAATGTGTTTTGTGAAACGAAACGTGAGGAAATAAATTATTCTGTGCACGGCACGTCCGCCATGTTATGTCAAAATGTTCCATGGTAAACCCAGTGCTATTTGGAAAATAATATGGTTGAAATTCTGCACTCACACATGTTCTCATGTTTTCTCAAGTCAATTGAAATGTTGGCATCATTGTCCCAAGAATGTTTGGGATTTAAGCGTTTTCAGAGGAAATGTTCAATATTTTCGGAGGAAATGTAAAGTCTCAAAGTTTAACCTTACAGTTCTACACACAGCCACGCACTGACAGATACACAGACCCATAGGCTACACATTAACTGTGTGTGTGTGTGTGTGTGTGTGTGTGTGTAATTCACGAGCTCGTGGTCCGCGTGTGTGTTTTTAAGGAAACTCCTGGAAAAGGAGGCAAAATGGCGTGAGGACAGAGCTAGCTAGGGCAACAATTAAACGCATCTGTATCCGAAATGCACACACACATTTCACCAAGAGGTTAAAACCTTGCTGTAAACGAAGCAGTCTAGTAAACACCATGTAAACAGCATACTGGGCGGTTATGGGCCCTGTATCATTTATCAAATATCAGACTATAGGCTATGTGACAAATACAAAATAAACTTTGTTCTTCAAAAAGCCATTGGATTGTCAATAGTTACGCAACACAGTATGTGAGACAGATATTAGGCGCACAAGTCTTTGGCGAATGGAAAATTAATTCTGCCTATGCAAACCCGCCCTCGTGCAACATTGCAGACTCTGCAGAGATTTATTGGCACAATCCAAACAGTAGCCTATAGCCTAGCTCGCAAATTTGATCATACAAGGAGAAAGGGTATGTGTTCATGCCCCTGTCTATTCTGCCACTGTGTGACTCACTACCCGGTTTAAGCACTATTGCAGTCATATTGTGACTTGGAAATAACAAAGCTGAAACGAATTGTTTTGTTTCTGAAGAGTTTCTAGTCTGCCCAATATGTCATGCATGTTGTTTATTTATCAGATACATAAAATCACATTGAGTAAGGTGTTATCTCTTACGATTCATTTTTCAGAAATGGTTTCAACCAATGCACAATCCATGGTGCTGAGTTGAATTGAAGGACGTGAATTTAAGGATTTTGGGCATATTTTAGCGATCAGTGACATAGCCAACCAACCGCACAGACACTCCCCCAGTAAAGGACCCAGTGGATGAAAATAGCCTACCATGTCTGACTGTCAGTTTCATTACGCGGTGAGATGTTCTACAAATATTGCGCTGTCTCTCAATAATGTACTAAAGGGATGCTATACATTTATATACATTGTCGTTTGTATACCACTCTACACTTGATCATTGACATATAGGTTATGGACTTTGGTGTGGCACGTGATAAATGATGCGGCTACATTACGATGAGGAAATCATTGCATTTCATATAGAAACCCCGCAATTAAAATCCAATAACAACGACGTACATTTCGACGGAGGGAATAGGTTACTTCAATAATGGGTAACAATTCTAAGCTAAATAAAAACAAAGGACAATGCTGCAATTCCACACATTATCTAGACATTTAAATGTCAAAGCATATCACATTTCATACCTGGAAATGGGGATTTCCAAAGATGAGTGGACTGTGTTTGCTCCTTGGAACAGTACACCTGCCCATCCCAGCCATTTGACAGAGCCCAGTGCTGGTAGCCCTCCATAGGAATCAATGCGTCGTGCCTGGGTTCGGGGTGGCTGATCCCGGGCACCACAGACATATCTAGATATCCAGGGACCGCTTGGTACGAGCTAGCAAAACTGGGGTAGAAGGCGAACTCTTTCGCCCTGCTAGACACCTCTTCCGTGGGCAACGCGGTGTGGGGGTCGGCATATTTCTCTGCGGGGTGGTACGAGCAGGGCTTCTGCTGCAAGTTCACGTTGTGCGAGTGAGATAACCTACAACCGTAATAAGGGTTTCCAAACGGATAACCGTAGCTCAGAGATGCACTGGAGGAGGTTTGGGGAGCAGGACACTGTCGGCCGGTGTCTGGGGAAGATATATCCGAGTACACCGAGCCCTGGTGAGTCGCTATAGTGCCAGAATGTCGCCCCAACCCGGGGTGCGACATCAGGTCCCTGCAATGGGTCGCCGGGCAATTCCCGCTCAGTCCCTCCATTGTTTGGTTTTTATTCGGATTGTTTTCATTCGGGCTTTTTTCATAAACGTACATCAAGGTGTCCGCCCAGCGTGGATGCAGAACCAGTGAAGTCGTCATATCAGGGGCTGCGGATGGTTTTTAAAAGTCGACTACTCCAAGACCGACACCTCATTTCCAACTACATTTTACGTGAGCGCATGCGCAACCAAGACCCGTGTGTCCAGTTCATTAAGGTTCTGGCACGTGATATGCTAACGAGCCCGAAGAGATTGGGGCTTGTGAGTGGGGGGAGAACAGCCCTTTAAACAACTAGCAGCTCAAGTTTCACCAGGTCTTTCTGTGGAATACAGGGTCCCATCATTGGCTGAAGTCACCTTAAAGAACATCCTTAAAGGGGAGGTTGGAAACCTTAGGTGAAGGGGGACACGAAAACAATCTGCAAAGTTTGGCCGACACAGGAAAATATTATCCTGAAGTAAACATTTCATTAACTCAGAATTGTTTTAATTTTGGGCAAGATGAAAAATACATTTGAATGGTATTATAATAATTGAATATGCAAGTCTAGGCCTTGTTATGCTTTGTGTGACAGTGCCGGTGTTGGTTTCATTGACAAATGTTCCCTCAATTAATTTATTTTGGAGTCAGAGTGGAAAACGTTTAGCTTGCATGACCAAAAATAAGTTGCATATTCAGACTTGCATACTCACACAAGTGGTTAACATAATATCTTATATCCATATGCAAATAGGCATACATGCTAATGGAAATAGACCATGTAAGCTATGTAATCAAACATGTAATTGTGTATTTTCTTATAATGAAAATAATGAGACGACCATTGGTAAAACATTAAATAGGCTATATGTTTGTCAGCTGTGTGTAGGCTACGGGTAAGTAGTTTCAGCATTCCGAACTGCATTGGCATGAATTCTACTGCTTACTCTAATTTCAATGAAAACTCATTCAGGCCGTTTAATTAGGCTACAGGATTGCATCTTTCATTTACGAACGTAGCCTAGTTGGTGAACTATAATCCATGACGCATTTCAAATGCAGTTTATTATACTTAAAAAAAAAAAAAAAACAATCCTAACTCATATTTGTGGGAGAAAATAGTGGGCGTCACATTTGGCTCTTTTTGGGAAATCCAAAAGTGATGGGTATAATCTAAATCTTGGGTCAAGTTTGTAAAAATTAAAGCGCAAGATCTGCCTATATGTTGTTCTTATCGTGGTCCCTTCAATTGCCTTCATATTCGAATAAATATCGATAGCTATGAACGTGCAAAAATATTATTTTTTTCAGCCTTTTGCAATCGGTAGAGTGATTGACTTAAGGGAAAGTAACCTCGCAAGAGGATCTGTAGCCTTTCGCAATAATAACATGTTACTGAAAAAGCACAAATGTGTTTTGTTTTTTCCACAATTTTTAATGATTCCAAAATAATACCCCGTCAGTTAAAAGAAAAAAAGCGTCAGAACAGGTTCACATATGAGTAGACTTTATTTGTGTGGAGGAGATCCATCTATTTATTTGTTTGGAAGAAGGATTACTTCAGGCGCAGGCACTCGTTTTTTTATTCATTTGTCGTTCTTTCCTTTGGACCGAAGACAGATACATTAAAATGTAGAACATTAAAATACCATACAACATTTCAATGTTCTGATGCCAGTCACGTTTCTAATAACGCAATTATGTGTTTAGGACGCCAAAGTTGTCCCAATGTTTTGGAGATTGACAATAGGACATGACTACTGAATATTCAACAAACACAACATTTTTACTTGTGATGCTTTGGTCTATCCTAAACAATTTCAGACTCATCAAATTCAATCCGATCTCTTGAATCTCTACATGTTTATCTATATCTAATCGACTGTAAATTGACCGCGAAACAGTTATACCACGGTTGTGCCAGTGTTGTGCACACATTATATGGATATCTAGACAGGAAAGGGAAAGCTAGAGTACAACTAGATGGCTGTAATTCGTCGTCACATAGACAAATAGTGCTCTGTTGTCTCAAATCCGGAGATTACAGCTATGGAGGGCCGGCTCATCCAAATGGCAGCTGCACGGAAGTCCAAGGTCAAGGTAAAAAACGCGGACAAACAAGGTCGTAATCAGTCTAGACAGACAAGAATGAACTTCACACTCTGCCGAGTATGCATGCAAACTCCTGTAATTTACAGACCCTGACTCTGAAATACCTGTAGAGTGGATAGTAAGTATAAAGACAAGGAAGGACAAACAGTCCAATAGTAGCTCAAGTAATTTCCTGTGTTTTTAAAGGGACAAGACAACTAGGTTTGGGGCTGTGTGGAGAGGGAAGAGAGACAGAAAACTGGGCACTATAACACAGGCTAGATAGACTAATACAATTAACGCGTATGCGTTTCATGAAACTTTGCTGGTGAGAGGTGTTTAGAAATGTTATACATTTTAGATGGATTACATTGATGATTTATATAGGCGTATACACGTTTTGCAATGTAATTGTTAGCGAGGTGTAGGCAGGACTAGCTTCACCATGGAACAATGGTGTTCCATTGTTAAAGTGGAGTTGCAAGGCTTTAAAAAAAAGAACACCTCTAACTTGTAACCAAATATTCAGCATTGTTCCCTTGCGATACACATTCACCTTCTTACATATTTTTGGACATTAGACTGCATAGGCTTGGTTATTGATAAAGATATCACGTCAATCTTTTTGAATTACTATAGTTATGACTCATTTAGAATCCTCTTTCAAACGTGTCATATAAAATGAATGGATCTGTGAGGTTATACAGGCATTCAAACTAACTCCAACGTTCTGTATCGGGCGGTAAGCTAATTGAAGAGTGTGCAGGCCCGGCCTATGGCAACACATGTATTATATGCGTGAGTGTGCAGGCCTGGCCTATGGCAATACATTTATATGCGTCCTTAAACGTGTAAAGACAAATAACTTTATTTCGGGTACATGGGTTGTCATTGAATTTCCCTGCTCAATTAATTGCATTACTTTGGGTAATTATTATTCGCATTATTCGCTCAGGATATCATTTATCTGCGGTAAAGTAGCACCCAACAATGACAACATTCATGTTTTCAGTGCTTCTAAAGTACAGATATTTCTTCACCAAGTCAGCAATAGATTTGACATTTTTCTAGAAACTCCCATACCATAAGCCAAACTCTAACGAATGCATAGGCTGTAATCACGCAAAAACAGGTATTCCTGCATGGCATCTCGACGACTGTTAAATGGATATGTATAAACGTTCATGTGAGCTATGGAACATCCTCTATAAGTTTTAACAAATGATAATGATACAACAGCAAAGTACGACTTCAAATGTTTATTCTCCATGAGCGAAATCCCCAAATAGTTTGGACATATCCAATATAATATATGCTGTTATATTTCCTGATTGCCAAAATATTGCAACGCTACTAATATACAGAAAACACCTGATACAGTAGGCTATATCGTATGCAACATGCATGCAGGGATAAGGGTCGACACTCATAAATTCCATTCCAGCAACCTTATGTGTGAAATGAAACAAAGAAAATGACGGTGAATGTTCAATTAATTAACTGATTAATTTCCTAAATTGACTGATTTGTTCTTAAAGGGGTATACACAGCTTGTCACTATAGTGATGTAAGGTACGTCCTTTGTACCTTTAGTTCTAGGTACATAATTGTACCCTTGCAGTTCGGACCTTAAAATAGGCAATATTGTACCTTAGGGGACAAGATAGTATAGGCACAAAAGCGTGCCTTTTGAAAATGTACAAATGTGTCTTTTTAGGGTTACACCACAAAGCATTATTTGTATATTTCCCAGGGTGCCTTTCAAGTGAATTTTAGAGATACCAGTACCACCTATGACTGTTTGCTAGTGACATGTCTATTACGTTCAATGGCTTTCAGTTCAAAGTTAATATTTTATCATCGAAATAAAAATATTTGCACAACACAATACATTACATATACAGTATCATAAGGTCATACTTTGACAGCGTAGTTTTACTCAAACAACATAGTCTAAAACTCTGGGTTTGCAAGCCACATCGAGCAAATCACATTATGCTGGCTTGCAAAGGGATATGTAACTCATATTCGAATCCAGCCAGAGTTAGGATTTCCCAAAAGGTCAACTTTTAATCACCAGCAACCTGCATTTACAATCATTGCCATGGAAAGGACATTTTAAATGAGACTACCTAAACCATCTAAATGTGAACAAACATGCAGTAACAAGTGCAATAAGTCCAACTACCAACAGATTGGATTAGTTTAATTATGTATGTTATTTAGCACAAGCTCAATCAATGTGCACGCAAAAACACATATGTTGACACAAAGAAACAATAGAGCATGCTGGGAAATATGATGATTCTGGCCGTGGTTTTTGAGAGTGTGTGATGATTGTACCTTTATATTAAAAGTATTGGCTACAAAAATGTGCCATTATACTATTATCTGCACATTTTAGGGTACCTAAAATGTACCAAACAGTACCATGTGAGATTATACTGTACCCTATACCCTGGTTTCTGAAAGTGTAGCCTAGGCATAGTGTTGTAAACAAGCAATAGAACCGCAGCTGCAAAATTCACACGTCAGTTTTGTCCAGATTTAACACAGCACCCTTAAACTCGTGCTAGATCTGTCACACCGGGAATCAGAGGCTGGAAGATGGAATCATTTTTTTTGAAAGGTAGGGTTTGGGCCGGGGCCCCAGCAGCACCACACACGTTACTCAAGTCCCCATGGTGATGGTCGACAGACCGTGGAGAAGCCTACCTACCTGTGATGGGGCTTCCGCTCTCAGGAACAGACTGACTGGTGCATGTGCTCCCCTCCCGGCCTGCGCACCACATAAAGCATACGATTTAGTACCAGTCATTTCCTCCATAGCGCGGAGAATTATGAATGATTTGATCAAATGTATTATCTAATAATATTTCGGTTATTTACCTGCAGTAGAATACAATATAACGTAATAGAATATAACAGAACAGAATATAACAGAACGGAAAAGAAAGATAATTTATTGATAGATCCTGTTCTCCCAAATACACACACAGATACAACAATTGTGGCGCAATCTCACTGGTTGTATAGTGAGAATGAGGCAATATCCTGGGGGATCATGTACGATTCTTTGAAGTAACCTCTGGTGTGCTAGCATACGGTATGGAATGGATGGAGTGATTGACTTTGCAGGTAAAGCACCTTGTCGAAGCTACTACTGTTATTTATGACTATCAGCCAACTGCCTTGTTAGCCTCAGTATTTGCTCGAAAATCAGTAGTATGATTATAAAAACTACCATGCATAAATATGTTAGTAGTTTTAATCATCAAAGTGTAGCGAATATGCTCGTTTTTTTGGTTGTTTCATCGAATAAGCAAACTACAAACACCAATCTCGAGATGGAGTTCTACTCACTTCATTTTGCGTTAATATGCGCTCACATTTTGAAACATGGTTTGAAACATGTACTGCACGAATAGGGTATTTGTAATCAAATGAACTCCGGCCACCAAAATATCCATGCGTAAAAGCATGCGTAAAATCGAATTGCAATTATCATCGATAACTTCTCAAAGCAATGGACAAATAAAACAATCTTTCCTATGTTTTATTATAGTTTTTTAATTGGAAGGGATATGGAAATAAATATTAGTCGAATTCAGTCGAGGAATGAGACTTCAAATGAATTTTGAAAAGATTGGAAAAATAAAGGCTAAATATATTTTATTTGCGTGTTTTCCTAAACAAACCATAGGCTACTACTCATGTGTTCGGTATGTGTGTGCGTACAGTCTGCTGATAGGTACAATGTTTCAATCAACATTAAGTTATGTTTCTTATTTTACACTCCAAATATTGTTTTTGATTTAATGAATCCTTTTTCGAAAGATACAGATACACACATGCATAGCATAGCATGTCACACAAGTTCAAAGATTCTGGGTTTGGAAAGTCATGTTGGCAAAGGGTTGTCATGGAGAGGCTTCCTGTGCACATGCCGTTTCGACCATCTACTTCAACCCCAGTATTCACCCAGTACCTCGTGTGTAACAGGCCTGCGTCTGGTGCAGTCAGGTAATAAACATACAAGTAATATCGGTGTAAATATAGACTACAGCAGCCAGAACGAGTTTCATTCTCGAATAAAAGAATACAGACTATTTCATTATGTCCAAGGTAATAACAGTGAAATAAGAAAGTCGTTTTGAGACAAAGGCTCACGACATCATTTGATGACGGGTGTAAGTCCATGCATGATTCAAACAGTTGTTAAATATGTTTAAGACATGTATTATATATACTTATATTCACTTTATTTTGTCACCCAGAAGGAAGAAAACATTTACACTTGCGTCATCTATATATTTTCAACTCAGAAATTAGGCAATATATCCAGCATTTATAAATCATCCCCACTTAAGATTTGAGCATGTAATGTATTACTACCAGGGTATTGCTGATAAGGTGCATCCTAAAGGCACATGTATCAGCTCAAGATAACGGCGATTCAAACATGATAATATCTGAAGGCCAACGACTATCCTTTAGTGAGCTTCTTTGGGGCAGGTAAATCTAAATAATTATTCAATTAATCAAAACCGGTGACTGTTTAAGGGTTTGAATGCTAAGTGCTAATCGCAACTGTTCATAACTAAATCTGGGCGAGGGCCACACCTAGGCATGCACGAGCAAACCTGAGAGGGGGAGGGGAGACTGTTTGACCGAGGAAGGTGGATTGACTCACGTGCAGCCTGAGATGAATACTGAACTGAATCAAAATCGGGTGATGTCGCATTGCAGATATTTTTTTCTATCATTTACGATTTCCTATTTGAGATTAGGCAATTGAAAACATTTGCATATATGCGCGATATAGAGTAGGCCTGAACCACAAATAGCATGCTATTCTGTTTGTTTTATTGTAAGGGGGATTGTGTCTTGTTATGCAAAGTTGGTAAGCAGTCAAGCAACGTTTTTCAGGACCGATAGGAAACAACTATATAGATGTATAAGATACATCTCTAGAGATAGAAATTGCATATAGATGTATAGATATTTTGGCATATAGGTAATGGCCATAGCACTATATAAAAAGCCTCGGTGCTTGCATTGTTGTTTTGAATTGAAGTTGCAGTTGTACGAATGAGCAAGAAATTCTGTGATCTAACGAATATGAAAGAACAAAGGGGGAGTTTTCAAATCCAGTAGATTCACCATAACACTACAGGCACTTGTTCCCCCCCACTTTTATGCTGCTTTGATTCTGAACGCATTTCAAATGTAAGCTACATTTTTAAGATATTTCAAGCAGTTTTTCCTTTAAATATATATTTTGGGGGAAACAATGCTTGAGAGATCTGTTCCGTAAAAAGCTTTTGCGTAAACAATATAGCTCCACATATGAAATGCATAATGTTTGCTATGTAATGTCACAGTGGGATACACGATGAACTTTGAATTAGACAAAGAACTCCTTAAAATGATTTCCGTCGTTGCCAAGTCGCTGCGGTGGATATTAATCATCAAACGGATTCCCATACACGTAGTAAAAAAAATAAAAAAAATCAAGCATGTATTTATATCCAAATATGGCATGGAGGCGTACAGTAGAATATGTCTTCATTTAGGACGCACAGGCCTTTATGTATTGCGTCATGGATCATAGAGTCCATTGACATTTTGCTCATTCAGCAGACGCCATTATCCAGAGCAACTTAGTCTGTGCATTTAACCAATAAGTAAAACCCTCCGTTAAAAAATCCGCTATCAGCGAAATCAAAGCTAGTAAGAAAAGTATAGAGAATGTATGAATAGAGTACACGTATAGAGAGCATAGCGAAGCAGTGTGTCCAGTCGTTTGAAAGCAGACAGAAGCAGACAAACAACTCCCAGGTTGCAGATGCAGACACGTCTCGTCGGAAGTCCAAGTTCAAGTTAGAAGAGGCGGTCACTCACCGCAGCTGTCCAGACAGCACAACAAAAGACACGACACTGCGGGCCTATTGCTCGTTTCTTCCCAAAAATATTTCAGCAAATCTTTTTCAGTTGTTGTTGTTAAATATCAACAAATGGCAGGTCAGGAGAGCCAAAACAAGTTTTATTTTTTTGTTTTGGTCTGTATAACCTTTGACCTAAGAGAACTGGTAACTTAAAACATCATAGGCTATTGATAATGACATCATATTCCCATGTTGTATGTTTATTAAACGAAGAAAAGGTATTTGATAATATAAGGTGCAATGAAAACCTATTCCCGCAGACCACTAATGCAGTCACGTGTCAGTGGATGGAGGATTCTTCCTATCTTCTTTTTTTATTATTGAGATTTTCAAAATTCTAGTCTATATACTAACTTTGATTTAACTGTTATTTAAATGCATTTCTGATTATCAAGACATGAAGAATAGAATATGTCTAGCCTACACCTCGTGCGTTCTAGTCAGATGTGGAACGTAATGACCAGCATTCCTTTGTATCTTATTTACAAATGATATATTACATAAAATATATTATGCTTAGAATGTATGTTAACACAACATAATAAGTCACAATATATATAACATCCTGATATAAGCCTAATACAATAAATATAAACATGTATACCGAGTCTAGGCCTATATGCAATATTATATGCATAATATATAACATAGACTGTGCACCTTCAACAATATCCTTTTCCATAATTCAATGAGTTAAGCATGGGTTATGGGTTATTATAGTATAACATAAGTGTAGGTGTGAAAGGCTGTATGCCCTATAGGATACTGGTGAAGACCTGTATTTTACGCATCAAACTGCGTGGCGTAAAAAGTCTGGAGTATTCAACAGTTAACAGATGTAGAAACATTTAGTTACATTTACTCAGTGACTGACAGGACATGCACACTAATCATGTATGGCATACCACACACACGCATGCAGCTAATACAAACGTGGCCTCTATTTACGCTCTCCGTCGCTAATACGAAAAGATGTTGACAAAATATAATGGTCATTTATTTTGTATGTTGCAAATGACTACAATCCTTGCACTTGCAGTACATTGATAATATCAACCTCAGAATATCTTATCAATGGACAACTCATTCAATTCATACACGGGCTCTCCGGTTGTCGTGGAGGTTAGAGCTGGACGGTGCACTGCATGCAGCAATGCACCGTAAATTCACAAACAACTTTGAATCAAGGCAACATGTAATATGAAACATTCTTCATGTCCTGTGTAGTTTGCCTATTCGCAATAGTTGTTTCATTCATCTGGGGTGACATCAGGGTGCACTGAGTAGTATCCTGCCGTATACCTTCGCTATGCTATATATACAGCTATACATTCCCTATACAATGCACGGAAGTATTTAGCTACAATACAACGTTCGCAGTCATTCCCCACAGAAATACCGTAGGATCTCAAAAGTTCGAGCATAATCAAATAACGGAATAGTCTATTTGCATCGTTCGTTTGCTAGGAAAATGTATAGGCCTGGTTTAAAAAAAGAAGAACAAAAATATGAAGTTGTAGTACTAAAATGCAACATGCTACAATTTAATTATACAATTTAAATTCCAATATTAGGTTTAAAACGACTGGTTATTACAGAGATTAATGAAAACACATTTGCTGCTTTTGTTTACCCAGAAACCCATACAAACACCCCCATACTGTAACATATTCTCATCCATGTAATCTATGACACCCCCCCCCCCCCCCCCCCCCCCCCCCCCCCACACACACACACATGCCTGTATGTGTAGGCATGAGTAGCATACTTCCAGGTGTACAACACCATTGATAACGGACAAGTACATCCAGTGCGTAACATGCATTTACTATACTCTTTATAGTTATGTTTGAGTGGTCTCCAATTCATTCAATCAATTAATGATCTGTTTTTCGCTCTCTTTTTTTTTTCCTTCGTCAGTTTAGCTACAATGCTGTCCACCAAGACATAGCACAAACAAAAACCTACATTTTAGAAGGCAGCCTGGAAATATAGTGCGATACATAGACCATACGTCATCTCCTCGAGAGGTTTTATGCCCCTACCCTATACTTGGCCAACATAGATCCGCTATAGCCATCTAAAGACAGGTGAAACATGCAGAAAAAGAAGAAGAAACAAAAATTCTGAATTGTGTTCAACTGTCATGGGATCACAGGAAAACTCCCCTCGGATGAGGGGAGTTTTCCTGTGATCCCATGACAGTTGAACACAATTCAGAATTTTTGTTTCTTCTTCTTTTTCTGCATGTTTCACCTGTCTTTAGATGGCTATAGCGGATAGAAGAAACCAGAGGAAAAAACAAATAAAGCACCTGTTAAGAAATGCTCAAATACATAAAGCGTAGAACATAGAATTTGAACATAGAATGTATATATCTTCAACGTCACAATCTTGTGACACATCTCTTCAATCTCGTTTTTGAGAATAACCTGCAAAGTGCATTCGTATGTTTAAGTCAACATGTATTTCAGTTGCGTATTGATCAAGCACACTTAAACAATTCAACATTCGCCAGAATAACTTACATTTTAAGAGGTGGAAATTGTTGATTCCAGAATTTCAGTTCAAACATGAGATATGACAATACAGGCAGGCTATTTTCTATTTCAAGACGTCTCCTCCATTCTCTATTTTTAAGATTTCAATATGTAAATCCCCTCTTACTTATTCAAATGTCACTTTATAGCCTCTGTCTGTGTCATAGGTCAAGGTCAAGGACGACCATTCTAAGAAGTAGCCTATTCATCCATTCAAAGTCGTCTCAGACGTCTCAAAATGGTTCACAAATTATTTTCGATCAAGTTTGAGATTCGAAAGCACAGTCCGAATTAGTTCACAAATATCCTTCTCTCTAAAACCCCTTGTTCAATACGTCGCATGCAATGATGTCATGCTGCGTTCTATGTAAACATGTTTTGAATAACCGAATAACCGAAAAATGAAATAAGAAATAATCGACCAAATAGCCCAAACATGCCCGTCTTTTTCAACACACTTTAATCTAACGAACAATGTCTAGTTTGACAATGCAATGCATCTCATATGGATCATGTTGAGGAATTGGTGTTTGGCTTATACGTTTTATTGTCAAAATTTCTCATCGAAATATAGGGATTTTAAAACGACCGCTTAAATCCATCGGTAGATGTGTTCAATTCTTCCATCAAACGAGAAATAAGACCGGAAAATACATATTTTCATGACACAATGTTTTAGAAAACGCATATGGTCATTGACTTCAACCCCTGTGACGCTTCCCTGATATGGTAGCCTATACATGAATGTTAGCCTTGGTCTATATGTCAACAAACATATATTAGGTTAGTAGCCTAACTCTTTAAACCAACTTGTTCAGGCTTCAATCTACACAAAAACATCAACCAAACACTTTCGATTTGCTTTCGTTCGATGGTTATTTCCTCAAATATCCCATTGGCTACTTAAGTTCATATAAGGACTAGAATAGAAGATCCGAGTTCAAGTTCAAAGTCTGTCTCCTCAGACAGAGCTAGGGTAAGCTCAGCAAAATACCTCCTCACTCTCGTAAAAGAAACGGTAGCACACAGAGCGGGGTCCAGACCCGACCCAAAATAAAACAATAAAATATAGGATATAACCTATTGAATTCGGTCAGTCCAATGAAAAGTCTCAAGTGACAGAGATTAGTTTGACAACACTCAACACATTGATGAGAGCGACTAGCTACCGTTGCGATCAAATGAGTGTCCATGACATGTCCATGTCAGTCAATCTAAAATGTGCAAACCTCTGCGTAATAGGACGCACTGCACTGTCAATATTGTAGACCACTATAAGTTGAGGAGGTGAACGTTGATCATATTTTAAATGTGATGGGCGACCATACCATTATCCACTGGTGGAAAAAGCGCCCAGTTGTCATACTTGAGTAAAAGTAAAGATATCTTAATAGAAAATGACTCAAGTAAAAGTGAAAGTCACCCAGTAAAATACTACTTGAGTAAAAGTCTAAAAGTATTTGTTTTTAAATATACTTAAGTATCAAAAGTACATGTAATTGCTAAAATATACTTAAAAGTATCAAAATTTAATGTTTGAATCATTTCAAATTCCTTTATATTCAGCAAACCAGACGCCACCATTTTGTTTTTATTTTTTATTTAGGATAGCCAGGGGCATACTCCAACACTCAGACATCATTTACAAACAAAAGCACTTGTGTTTAGTGTGTCCGTCAGATCAAAGGCAGGAGAGATGCCAGGGATTTTCTCTTAATCAGTGCGTGAATTGGACCATCTTCCTGTCCTGCTAAGCATTCAAAATGTAACTAGTACTTTTGGGTGTCAGGGAAAAATGTATGGAGTAAAAAGTACATTCTTTTCTTTAGGAATTTAGTGAAGTAAAAGTAAAAGTAGTCGAAAATGCAAATAACAAAGTACAAATACCCCCCAAAACGGCATAAGTAGTACTTCAAAGTATTTTTACTTAAGTACTTTCACCCCTGCCATCATCCAAGAAGTCAACCATAGACAGACCGTACCATCCGGAGCATAAAC
This sequence comes from Oncorhynchus mykiss, assembly GCF_013265735.2. Taxonomy (NCBI): domain Eukaryota; kingdom Metazoa; phylum Chordata; class Actinopteri; order Salmoniformes; family Salmonidae; genus Oncorhynchus; species Oncorhynchus mykiss. The sequence continues at coordinate 41,431,919 of NC_048580.1, read as the reverse complement.
ACTGTCTGCCTGGCGCATCTGTTTTGGTCCCACGTCCCTCTCGATCTTAACAACAACTGTCAGTTTGGACTCTCCATTTGTAATGGTGTGTGTGTTTTGTAGGCTAACATCATTGTTTTGGCAGACTACGAAAGGGTTCCATGAGCTCAGTATAAGATTTAAATAACATCTCCTGTTGCAACTACTTGTGCATGCCTTTCAAATCGTAATTCAGTATAGGTCAATGAAAGGCAACAACATCTCCTAAAATGAGATACACGTTTGCTTGGATTAGAGAAACTGAATCTACAGAATCGGTTTCGCTTTTGATGGTCTCTAATTAAATGCCCTTCAATGTCATTCCATGTATTGAATAAAGCTATATTCATATGTGTTAGCACAGCTCATCGTTTGTACTCATATTTAAAGGTATTGCATTATTACGTTGTGCTTTCTATTTGCAGAGTTACCGGCAAAATGAGATAAGAATATACTGATATTGATAATAAGTTGATTACAAAAGTAACTCTAAATTGTTGTGATGAGGTACTGTATGTTCAAGTCTGGTTCACACATTTGGAAGGCATTACCTGTTGGCGCTGAGTGACATATCACCTCCCTCTATCATCTAACATGTAGGTCTATCTCTTTCAAGAGGACACACAATTTAGAAAATATTTCACTATTCACATTTTTTATATATAAAGTAGCATGCCGCTATCCACAGTACATCCCAAAGCAAGTTGTTGCAGTCATCAGATAACATCAAAACATCACGAATTCCAAATAAACGTTTTAACTGTGTGTATCGTGTGTGCCCCAAGTCTTCCAGTGTATTTTATTTATTTAATTGGTGTGTTTAAAGACCTATCCATGTTTGGATAAAAGTTGTTTTGTTCAGTGAATCGTTCTATAAAAGCCAAGTAAACACAAAACCAAATGTAATTTGAAATTGCAGCTTTTTTAATTAACATATTGAGAAGAGTAATGGGGTGATGAAAAACCACAATTGTAACATTTGATCCTGAGAGGGATTTTATTGAGAAACCAACAAAACAATTTCACTTGCGACTCTAAATTCTACTATACAACATAGAATGAATAGAAACGGTGCTTAATTAATTTCTCACTTTAATTGGATAATTAACGGGTGAAAGCCTTGTAAAATAATCTGCATCAGTACGATATTAAATGCATGAGGGGGTTTTACATGGCTGTAGATGGCAATGATTTAGACACTTTTCAAGACAATATAGGTTTAGTTACAACGCAACGATCATTCTCAATCACAAGGATGTGTTTTGACAGTGCACATTGCAGCATCTTACCACTAACGTTAAAAGCAATGTCAATACTAAAAAGTATTCATTGAGTCTCTATTGGTCAGAGGTTTGAAGAAAGACCAAGTAGAAATAGATGGCAATGAAGTGGACCACCAACACTTGACCTCTAATAACACAGCCTGTGGTTCAATACAGGCACTAATGACAGAATAAACATAACCAGATATTGTTCTTTGGTCAGGATGGGGAACCCAGGTGGTCAGCAAGTGGTTGAGATAAGCAACGAAGATAAACATTTAGGGAGAGGTTTAAGTCATTGCCCACATTGGCTTCTTAAGTTTGGGATGTGCATTAAACAGCCAACCAACCCACCATTTAAAATATGATGGTGTGTGTGGTGTGGTCATGGTCAGTCGCCAGAAGGCTAGTCTACCCCTGAGATATACTGTAGGTCTAACTACACTCTTAGAAAAAAAAGTAGGAGGATCCTTTGAAGAACCCTTTTTGGTTCCAGGTAGAACCTTTTCAGTTCTAGGTAGAACCCTTTTGGGGTCTATGTAGAACCCTTTCCACGGAGGATTCTACATTAAAAAAAATAAAATAGTTATACCTGGAACCCAAAAAGGTTATCCTATGTTGACTGGTGAAGAACCCCTTTGGAACCATTTTTTTTAAGAGTGTACATGCCTGCCCAACAACAGAACCCTGAGACATCCTTATAGGTCTATCTAAATGTCTACCCAACACCAGACCCCAGAGATATCTTTATATACAGTTGAAGTCGGAAGTTTACACACACCTTAGTCAAACACATTTAAACTCAGTTTTTCACAATTCCTGACATTTAATCCTAGTAAAAATTCCCTGTCTTAGGTCAGTCAGGATCACCACTTTATTTTAAGAATGTTAAATGTCAGAATAATAGTAGAGAGAATAATTTATTTCAGCTTTTATTTATTTCATCACATTCCCAGTGGGTCAGAAGTTTACATACACCCAATTAGTATTTGGTAGCATTGCCTTCAAATTGTTTAACTCGGGTCAAATGTTTTGGGTAGCCTTCCACAAGCTTCCCACAATAAGTTGGGTGAATTTAGGCCCATTCCTCCTGACAGAGCTGGTGTAACTGAATCAGGTTTGTAGGCTTCCTTGCTCGCACACCATTTTTCAGTTCTGCCCACAAATTTTCTATGGGATTGAGGTCAGGGCTTTGTGATGGCCACTCCAATACCTTGACTTTGTTGTCCTTAAGCCATTTTGCCACAACTTTGGAAGTATGCTTGAGGTCATTGTCCATTTGGAAGAACCATTTGCGACTAAGCTTTAACTTCCTGACTGATGTCTTGAGATGTTGCTTCAATATATACACATAATTTTCCTCCCTCATGATGCCATCTATTTTGTCAAGTGCACCAGTCCCTCCTGCAGCAAAGCACCCCCATGCTTCACAGTTGGGATGGTGTTATTCAGCTTGCAAGCCTCGTTTAACTGTGGATATAGATACTTTTGTACCTGTTTCTTCCAGCTACTTCACAAGGTCCTTTGCTGTTGTTCTTGGATTGATATGCACTTTTTGCACCAAAGTACGTTCATCTCTTGGCGACAGAAGGCGTCTCCTTCCTGAGCGGTATGACGGCTGCGTGGTCCCATGGTGTTTAAACTTGCGTACTATTGATTGTACAGATGTACGTGGTACCTTCAGGCATTTGGAAACTGCTTCCAAGGATGAACCAGACTTGTGGAGGTCTACAATTATTTTCTGAGGTCTTGGCTGATTTATTTTGATTTTCTCATGATGTCAAGCAAAGAGGCACTGAGTTTGAAGGTAGGCCTTGAAATACATCCACAGGTACACCTCCAATTGACTCAAATTATGTCAATTAGCCTATCAGAAGCTTCTAAAGCCATGACATCATTTTCTGGAATTTTCCAAGCTGTTTAAAGGCACAGTCAACTTAGTATGTAAACTTCTGACCCATTTCTCTGTATATGTCAATGATGTTGCTCTTGCTGCTGGTGATTCCCTGATCCACCTCAACGCAGACGACACCATTCTGTATACATCCGGCCCTTCTTTGGACACTGTGCTAACATACCTCCAAACGAGCTTCAGTGCCATACAAAACTCCTTCCGAGGCCTCCAACTGCTTTCAAATGCAAGTAAAACTAAGTGCATGCTCTTCAACCAATTGCTGCCCGCTCCCTCCCGTCTGACTAGCATCACTACTCTGGACAGTTCCGACTTAGAATATGTGGACAACTACAAATACTTAGGTGTCTGGTTAGACTGTAAACTCTCCTTACAGATTCACATTAAGCATCTCCAATCCAAAATTAAACCTAGAATCAGCTTCCTATTTTGCAACAAAGCCTCCTTCACTCATGCTGCCAAACATACCCTCGTAAAACTGACTATCCTACCGATCCTTGACTTCGGCGATGTCATTTACAAAATAGCCTCCAACACCCTACTCAGCAAATTGGATACAGTCGATCACAGTGCCATCCGTTTTGTCGCCAAAACCCCTTATACTACTCACCACTGCGACCCGTATGCTCTCGTTGGCTGGCCCTCACTACACATTTGTCACCAAACCCACTGGCTCCAGGTCATCTATAAGTCTTTGCTGGGTAAAGCCCCGCCTTATCTCAGCTCACTGGTCACAATAGCAACACCAACCCGTAGCACGCGCTCCAGCAGGTATATTTCACTGGTCACCCCCAAAGCCAACACTTCCTTTGGCCGCCTTTCCTTCCAGTTCTCTGCTGCCAATGACTGGATCGAATTGCAAAAATCACTGAAGCTGGGGTCTTATATCTCTCTCTAACTTTAAGCATCAGCTGTCAGAGCAGCTCACCGATCACTGTACCTGTACACAGCCAATCTGTAAATAGCATGCCCATCTACCTCATCCCCATATTGTTACTTATCCTCTTGCTCTTTTGCACCCCAGTATCTCTACTTGCACATCATCATCTGCACATCTATCACTCCAGTGTTAATGCTAAATTGAAATGATTTTGCCTCTATATTGCCTCACCTCCCTACTCTTCTACATTTGCACACACTGTACATATATTTCTCTATTGTGTTATTGACTGTTTATGTGTAACTCTGTCTTGTTGTTTTGTCACACTGCGATCAATGAGAGTAGACTTGAAATAGACAAGATGGCGGCATACACATTGTCGGATTACTTCATGGACCCCCAATTTTTATTTTATTTTAATAACAGACCATTTTCAAAATTCAAAAGGACCCCCAGCAACCAGACACAGACATTTTATGAGATTCCGGTTTCCACAAATCGAGGACGAAGACGGTATCGCTAAGGTAGGTCGAAAATTCTATGTGCTACACCAAACAGTACCTATCCTGTAACTCCCACTAATGGATACCAAAAATCTTTAGTTAAATCACATTATCTGGTGTAATCTGGAGGTAGTAGTGGGACGTGTGGGAAGAGTCTGAGTCTGTTGAAAGAAGTTTGATTTGGTTGGTTTCTGGTGTAGCAGGTAGAACATCACATTGACACAATGCTAATGGCGACACATGTAGTGTAGCTGAAGGGTTAGGATGTTCGTCCTCAGCTATGTCTAACTTTGTTTCCTCCATCCAACCGGTCCAAGCTATCCTGTGCATTATAGGTTAACTTTGGGATTTTTTAAAATCAATTGTTACTTCAATAGTACACGGTACAATGCAATGTCATGTTTCTGTATACACCCCACTGTATCCTGTGCATATGCCAAACAAACATCGATTTTGATAACAACATTTTTATTGAATATCGGCAGGTAGTCAACGGTTAGAGCGTTGGACTAGTAACCGAAAGGTTGCAAGGTCGAATCCCCGGGCTGACAAGGTAAAAATCTGTTGTTCTGCCCCTGAACAAGGCAGTTAACCCACTGTTTCTAGACCTTCATTGTAAATAAGAATTTGTTCTTTAACTGATTTGCCTAGTTAAATAAAGGTAAACAAAATAATAATAATATGAGTACATAACAGTGAGAATGTACACTGTTTATGAATTCAACCACATTTTCTTCAATAAAAGATTTCAATGACAATTGAACACTTAAATAAAACACACATACAAGGCAGGACATATACAGCTCGCTACCAGCTAATATGTCATGCAGATGAGCCATTGTTTACTTGACTGACCACGTTGGATATTCATTCAGTCCTTAATGTAGGGCAGTTCATAGTAGGAATCATTACCATGCTATATAGGCAATGTGCTGAACAGGCAAACAGCCTCATGTAGTTAACTATTTTGGTCGATTACCAACCAAATAGTAGTTATTGTTATAGTTATAGTTATAACTTCTACAACCTCAGGTCTCCACCAGTATCTCCCTTGAGAAATACATGTTTGTGTGATGTTACTGTACTGAAATTGATATCTGCATTTATTGGGGTGGTCCATGCCGTCGACCACCTAGCTAGCTAGCATAGATGCCATAAAGAGGCCACTGGAACTTGACCAAAACAATGGAAATGCCATGAAAACGTGTGGGGGAAAGATCATTGACCCCACATGTCAAATTAGCCTACATTTAGGCTATTGTTTATATGTATATTTCACACTATGTTGAGGTAGAAATTGGAGTATAATGCTATATGGATGTCAACCCCAATACATGTCCATGTCATCATCACCAGAATCCCTCATTACCCCCCAGCAAAATTAATCTACATTTAGGCTGTTGTTTATACAGTTGAAGTCGGAAGTTTACATACACTTAAGTTGGAGTCATTAAAACTCATTTTTTCAACCACTCCACAAATTTCTTGTTAACAAACTATAGTTTTGGCAAGTTGGTTAGGACATCTACTTTGTGCATGACACAAGTCATTTTTCCAACAATTGTTTACAGACAGATTATTTCACTTATAATTCACTGTATCACAATTCTAGTGCGTCAGAAGTTTACATACACTAAGTTGACTGTGCCTTTAAACAGCTTGGAAAATTCCAGAAAATGATGTCATGGCTTTATAAGCTTCTGATAGGCTAACTGACATAATTTGAGTCAATTGGAGGTGTACCTGTGGATGTATTTAAAGGCCTACCTTCAAACTCAGTGCCTCTTTACTTGACATCGTGAGAAAATCAAAATAAATCAGCCAAGACCTCAGAAAAAAAATTGTAGACCTGCACAATTCTGGTTCATCCTTGGGAGCAATTTCCAAACGCCCGAAGGTACCACATTCATCTGTACAATCAAGTATAAACACCATGGGACCACGCAGCCGTCATACCGTCATATATTTCCAAAGTTGTGGCAAAATGGCTTAAGGACAACAAAGTCAAGGTATTGGAGTGGCCATCACAATCCTATAGAAAATGTGTGGCCAGAACTGAAAAATGGTGTGCGAGCAAGGAGGCCTACAAACCTGATTCCGTTACACCAGCTCTGTCAGGAGGAATGGGCCAAAATTCACCTAACTTAAGCTTGTAGAAGGCTACCTAAAACGTTTGACCCAAGTTAAACCATTTAAAGGCAATGCTACCAAATACTAATTGAGTATATGTAAACTTCTGACCCACTGGGAATGTGATGAAACAAATAAAAGCTGAAATAAATCATTCTCTCTACTATTATTCTGACATTTCACATTCTTAAAATAAAGTGGTAATGACTGACCTAAGACAGGGAAATGTACCTGGGATTAAATGTCAGGAATTGTGAAAAACGGAGTTTAAATGTATTTGGCTACGGTGTATGTAAACTTCCGACTTCAACTGTATGAAAATTCCACACCATGTTGAGGTTAAAATCAGAGTATAATGCTGTATGGATGTCAACCCCAACACATGTTCATGTCATAATAACCAATCAACTGTATGACAATTTAAAAAAATACTTTGACTACCACCATTGATTTCTGTATGCTAGCTATGCTACCAGCTTATACGAATGGGAGTTAGCATTTTGCACTCACTTCTTCTGAACCTGAAAAGGGACTACTTCTAAATGTTATGCAGCAAAAACAGCCAAATATATCCAAATCGGACTAGTAACCACATTGTGTGCCTGGTACAATGCATCAATGATGACGGATTAGATAAATATCCACTACGATAGATCAGATTTGTTGAATGTGCGCCAATCCGGGGCCCTTCTTCTATCCCCCACGGTCTGCATTCCACTGACCTGTTGACTGCATTGATTATCATCTACAAACCAAACACACTATCATGTTTCTACAGTGTAGCTACATGATGTAACTATCGTTAGATTCCTTTAAGTAACTTTACAAAACAGTCAGAATACAGAACATGTTAGCTAGCTAAGTAGCCGAGTTAGCTAGCTTGATCGTCGAACACACTAAGGTTAGCGTAGCTAGCAGGCTAAAAAGGAAACCCAACACTTAACTACCAGTCCATGTGAACGGTGGCCATTTCGGCATCACTCTTCAATTTAAAAATGTATTACAATGTTTATCTGATTTATAGATTGGCCATGAGCAGTCTTTTTTCACTTATTTTTTCTAATTTTGGGGTCGAGATGATTCAGATCCAAGAACCGAGAATTATGCTTGTTTCTGTCGCCATTTTCTGAAAACGTTGTCCCTGCTACCAAAACAGTTTATCTGCAAACAAGTAAGCTAGCTTTGTTGGCGTCAACTGCTCTGTTTGTTTCTTGCAAGTGACTTTCTCTCCAGCTCCATGGGCATTGTGTGCCTGGTACAATGCAAGGGTCGTTTGAGTAGGCGGGTTTTCGAAAAAGACACACCTGGCCGAGAAGGCCAGTCCAAGGCGGATCAGGGCTCTATCCCATTGATTTCATTCAAAGTGGAAAAAACAACACAAGAAGTGGGGTGGCATGCCATGACCTGCAGATTCCTGCTTTAAGGATATAGTCAAGACAGGAAATGTCGGTAAGCAGAATGGTTGGCTTCTTACACTGAGACATTCCTAGTATTCGTTTCACAATATTCAAACTACAGTGTATTGCTGAAGGTACAATATTTCAAAGGAAATGTATTATTCATTATTCTTACAGATTATTATCAGGCACCCTAGTTTACACGTTCTTGTATTGATCATTCTTCAAGTTGCTTTTCAACAGAAAAAAAGCATCTATTTAGAAAAATTTCAGCAAAACAAATATTGAAATGGCATTAATCCTCAGCAAGACACAACTGTTAATACTGTGATTAGGATAATCACAGTATTAACAGTTGTATAAAGCAGTAATATTTATTACATGATAGGCCTTACATTCCAGTGGAGGCTGCTGAGGGGAGGACGGCTCATAATAATGACTGGAATGGAGTCAATGGAATGATATCAACCACATGGAAACCACGTGTTTTATACCATTCCATTGACTCCGTTCCTCCCCTCAGCAGCCTCCACTGCTACATTCAAGACCTATATTTTGGGTAGGTGTCCCCAAGAATGAGCAGTACAAATAAAAGAAATTGACTTTTTTTTCTCAAAATGTCAGAGTGTAAGGATTCAGAGGGGGTTGGGTTAAATGCAGAATACACATTTCAGTTGAATGCATTCAGTTGTACAACTGACTAGGTATCCCCCTTTCCCTAATGCTAAGGCAAAGTCATTACATCAGGTAGAACATTGCAGTACACTGATGTACAGCAGGTATAGCTAACATTAATTCTACCTAAACGTATAACTGCTGATGACAACAATGTCAAACAAGCAAACATTGGAAACGGACGTCAAAATGACGTCATCTTTTAGTTGAAATCTGTTTTTCTGGTTCAAGTGACAACAGATAACCAGCTACATGAAATACGTATTTTTCTGGTTGCTAAAAAGACAGATTAAACAATACAATCCGACGTCTAATGCAATCAGCATGCAACCTGACAATGAAACCGCAAAACAAATGTCAACCTGACATCAATGCAACCGATTTTGCCTGCTGGGTTGGCATTGCATGCAGGAATTAGAAGTTGCCTGTCTTAAAGGGAAACCTTATAGGATTACAAAAGGCCATTACATACTGCACCTTACTGCCATCCCCTTTAAAGACTTATCCTATTCATCTCTGTTCAACTTACTTCACCTGACAACCACCAAAACTAACTTCATGAAGATAACGAACCACCAACAGCAATGAAGACAATAGCCTTTTAACTGAGATGCATAGGCTTTATTTCCAAATAGCTACTTAGGAACCCATAGAGCCCGAAGTGCTCTGGACAAAAGTAGTGCACTATATAGGGAAAAGGGTGCCATTAGGTTAGCATCCCCCCCCAGTTCTCTCTTGACTTCTGTGGGCTTTACATGTCTCTGTCAGAACACACCCATGTCTGGCCTGTTATTTTATATGTCCCTGGGAATATAATTGCAAAGAAAGATAAAGTAAGTGTATATAGCTACCATTATATAAACCACAATAACTCCCTCTAAAGGAAACTGTATTATTTTCTAAGCTACCAACAAAACACTTTGTTCTGACTGCAGCAGAGAGAATAGCGTGTTTAGCTTGGCATACTGCACTTAGTCAAGGCAAGGTCGGACGGGCACAGGGAAAAGGCGAGGGTGGAGTTGAGTTCACCAAAAACCCATGATCCCAAGCCACAAATGTGACGCACTTGGATGAATCTTTTCAGGTCCAATTCCTGACCAAATGGAGGAAAAATGTCTACACGTACACACACTCATACGCACACACTCGCGCACACAGACACAGACACACTCCCCATGACCCCCGCCCCCCACTCCCAGTGCCTCTCCAAACTCTTTCCACATAATTAGGGGGTATTGTTTCTCTGTCTCTTTTGACACCTGTGAAGGAGTTTGAGCTTAGTTTCCATTACAGCATTCTCCCTACTTAATTAGACACAATCTGGACACAGTTAAGCATGCTGATGTCACTCACACTCTCTCCCCCTCCCTCTCTCTCTCTCCATCCTTTCCTCTATCTCTATACTCTCTCCCTCGACCTGCCGCCGCCCCTCCTTCCGACCTCTCCCTCTCTCCGTTCCTCCCTCCCCTCTCTCTTCATCCTTTCCTCCCGCTCTCCAGTTCTCCCTCCCCTTCCCCCTCTCCTTCCCTCTCGTCCTTGCTCCATCCCTCCCCCTACCCTCTCTCTTTCTCTCTCTTCACCCCCCATCCCTCTCTCTCTCCATCCTCCCCCCTAACCAGTGATATTCCAGTGCAACATGGAAGCCATTTAGAAGCCTGTAATTATATAGCCAGAAAGCCTTAGTCACTATTTGCATCATCTGGCCAAGCTTTGACTGGCACATTCACTTTTTGGCCGTCCAAATGGCACCCCATTCCCTTTTATAGTGCACTACTTAGGGCTCTGGTCAAAGGTAATGCACTATAAAGGGAATAGGGTGTCATTTGTGACGCACAAAGACTGTTACATTTGGGGGTTTTGGAATCCTTTAACAATATCCCATTTTGTGTATTTTCCAAACCCAAAATGTATTCAAATGAAGCATATGTATGTTGGGAAAACGCAGCAGAGCATGGAGGTGAGGATAGGATATCCCTTGAATCTAAGCATTATTCCATCTCCAGTTTGAAGTGGCTGTTTGGAGAGTCGTGACTGGTTTTAATTGCCAGTATGGCCTCGGGTAGATCTCTCTGTCTCTTGCAGCCATTGGGCTAATAAAGGGGCTCTTGTCCTATAATTGTTGTGTCCTATATAGTATTCATCCCTCCGTCCATCTGTCTGTCCGTGTGTGTGAGTGTGTGTCTGTCCGTCTGTCCGTATGTCCCTCTCGTCTTGATCACTTTTCCTCATGTCAGGTTGCTGCTCAGGTACTAACATCTGGGGCATTTATAGAGCTGGCCAGTGGTTGCTGTTGAGGTACTAACATCTGGGCCTTTATAGAGCTGGCCAGTGGTTGCTGCTCATGTACTAACATCTGGGGGATTTATAGAGCTGGCCAATGGTTGCTGTTGAGGTACTAACATCTGGGGCATTTATAGAGCTGGCCAAAGGTTGCTGTTGAGGCACTAACATCTGGGGCATTTATAGAGCTGGCCAATGGTTGCTGTTGAGGTACTAACATCTGGGGCATTTATAGAGCTGGCCAAAGGTTGCTGTTGAGGCACTAACATCTGGGGCATTTATAGAGCTGGCCAGTGGTTGCTGTTGAGGTACTAACATCTGGGGCATTTATAGAGCTGGCCAGTGGTTGCTGTTGAGGTACTAACATCTGGGGCATTTATAGAGCTGGCCAGTGGTTGCTGCTCAGGTACTAACATCTGGAGCATTAGCATGTTTTAATTATTCATATATAAATGGTAAATTGTCTGGTAAATTGTCACCCTTCAATTTTGCGATGTAAAAATGTTGGCAAAGAATTGCGCATAGAATAAAAAAGGTCTTACTGGATATTATTCATAACGATTGGACAGGATTCTTAAATGGAAGATATATTGGAGATATTAGACAATTATTAGAAATAATTGAAAACTAAGAGAATGAAGGGAAACCAGGCATAATCTTTATAGCATATTTTGAGAAAGCCTTCGATAAAAGTACGACTGGAATTTCCTAATGTGTGTCTGGATTATTTCAATTTTGGAGAATCTCTCATAAAATGGATAAAAGTTATGTATAACACTCCTTTATGTAAAACAAACTGGTTTTCCAGTAGGCTACTAAGAGAGGCACATCCAATGCTGTTATACAGAAGCAAACTATCAATTTCCAGTGGATTGACATTGGAACCCTGTTTTAAAGTATCCTCCTTGTTAAATGAAGCCATACAGAGTTGGCAATTCCAATTGTATCCTCCAGAAGAGATTAAACATGACTAAACTCCAATGTACTGATAGATGATAAACACATTTTCTTGGAGAGCTGGCCAGTGGTTGCTGCTCAGGTATTAACATCTGGGGCATTTTATAGAGCTGGCCAGTGGTTGCTGGCTGGCTGTCGGGCTGACGTTTACTTTCAAGCCATACCTGAGAGGGCTCGCAGGGTAGTTTGTTAGGGTGGATGGCAAATACCCCTTTCTGTTTACCCCACCCCTGGGATAAGCCCAACTGTCCCCATTTTGGGCCATTTTGTGGAGCCATGAAAAGAAAACAACAAGCAAAATGATTGTGCTTGGTTAATAGAATGAATCAATCGCACAGTCTAAAATGAACCAATCAAATGACCCGGAGTCAATCACAAAAATAATAACTATATTTTTCACACTGAAAACATAGTCATAAACAGACTGCATAAAACTGTGAAATACTATTGATATTGAAAGGTACCATATATATCCACTATAAACACAGTAGGACATAAATAATCTATATTATCACAGGAATGTGTAGGTGAACTTTCTGTTCCTTAGATCCTGAGCTGTAAAAGGGTGAAGTCCTCACAAACACATACGTTGTAGCCCGGACATAGATCTGTTTGTGCTGTAAAGCCAACTCCTATAATGGCCTGACAGCAACCATAGGACCTGGCTGCACAGCACAGACAGATCTAGGACCCAATTCGACAGGAATTGGGTTTATATCCAAAATCACAACGACTTCAAATGAATTGATCTTTCTTTCCTTCTTTTCTTAAGTGTGATGTCAATCACTGTGCCGCAGTCACCAGAGCTTTTCTATCAATAAACAATTTTATGGGTAGACATAACATTTGACTGTAAATATGTCCAAGCCAACACAGAACCAAATGAGCATGCCACTGGAGCTCCACATGAAACTCATTATGAAGTCTTTTATTTTCCTTTTTAGTGGGCTTAGACTGGAGAGCGAGAGAGAGAGACGATAGATATAGAGCGACAGAGAGAGAGAGGAAGAGCAGAGAACGAGAGAGAGGCAGGGAGAGAGAGAGAGAGAAAGAAGCGATAGATATAGAGCGACAGAGAGAGAGAGGAAGAGCAGAGAACGAGAGAGAGGCAGGGAGAGAGAGAGAGAGAAAGAAGCGATAGATATAGAGCGACAGAGAGAGAGGAAGAGCAGAGAACGAGAGAGAGGCAGGGAGAGAGAGAGAGAGAAAGAAGCGATAGATATAGAGCGACAGAGAGAGAGAGGAAGAGCAGAGAAAGAGAGAGAGGCAGGGGAGAGAGAGGAATATAGAGAGAGCGAGAGTGAGAGAGACAGAGCGAGAGATTATCTTGGCCTTGTAGCTTAGCATTTTCTCCTTGGCACCGAGCCTCATAAATGTTTATTTTATTTACAGCAACAGCACAGCACTCCGCTTCCCTCTCCAAGACAGACAGACAGACAGACAGACAGACAGACACGACGGGAGGATATCTCCGATTAGATGTGTCCAAGTTGTAAATACATTACATCGCAGTGTTGAACTAAATACAAGCCAGAGACAGACGGACAGACGGACAGACGGACAGACGGACAGACAGACAGACAGACAGGGACAGGCCTTGTCTTTGCAAACCTAACTAATAGATGAAGAGGAATGTATTTTCTACCACAGGATTCTTCACTCATAGCCTCCACTCCGAGGACACTTTTGTACTTGTGGCTGACTATTGGCAAGAGCAACATTGCACTGTGTGCCTCTCCAAAAGTTTCCCCAGCCATGACCAAACATTTTCAAGCAGTTCACCCTGCATTTATCATGCATGTGATGTCGTCAACAAGCCATATGATCTGTATATACGTTCATCTGTAAGGTATACAATGGCAATAATGATTGAATGTCTCTAACATGTCTCGGTTCAGCTTTCTTAACTGTAATGAACAGAAATATAAACGCAACATGCAACAATTTCAACAATTTTACTGAGTTACAGTTCATATAAGGAAATAAATCCATTAGGCCATAATCCATGGATTTCACATGACTGGGCAGGGGCGCCGCCATGGGTGGGCAGGGGGGGCATAGACCCGAGAGGGCATAGGCCCACTCACTGGGGAGTCAGGACCTGACAATCAGAATGAGTGCTTTCCTCACATAAGGGCTTTATTACAGACAGAAATAATTCTCAGTTTCATCAGATGTCCGGGTGGCTGATCTCAGATGCTCACGTAGGTGAAGAAGTCGGATGTGGAGGTCCTGGGCTGGCGTGGTTACACTTGGTCTGCGGTTGTTAGGCAGGTTGGACGTACTGCCAAATTCTCTAAAACGACGTTGGATAGAGCAATGAACATTCAATTATCTGGCAAAGGCTCCGGTGGACATTCCTGCAGTCAGCGTGCCAATTGCACGCTCCCTCAAAACTTGAGACATCTGTGGCATAATGTTGTGTGACAAAATTGCACATTTTAGAGTGGCCTTTTATTGTCCCCGGCACAAGGTGCACCTATGTAATGATCATGCTGTTTAATCAGGTTCTTGATATGCCACACCTGTCAGGTGGATGGATTATCTTGGCAAAGGAGAAATGCTCACTAACAGGGATGTAAACATATGTTTGCACAAAATTTGAGAGAAGTGAGCGTTTTGTGAGTATGGAACATTTCTGGGATATTTTGTTTCAGCTCATGAAACATGGGACCAACACTTTATATGTTGTGTTTATATTTTTGTTCAGTACAGTTGAATTTACTTTTCCTAGTTGTCCTTGGTGTTTAGGTTGAGTCGTATAGACTTTAGGTTGAGTAATAAATCAATAGAGAACTTAGCTTGTTGTGTTGTTTCCCCCGGCTACTCAACCACTTGAGGTGTAAACCGCCCAGGGCCAACAAGCAACAGGCAGCACTTGAAAGTCTGGAGCTGTGGTCACATTCTGCCCACCATTTATCCTGTCTGGCCTGAAGTCGCACGCCTCCCCGAACCAATGCTGCTACATACCAGTCCAGATATGTTTGGGCCTCTACACACATGCACATAAGCATACACACACACACACACACAGACACGTGCACACACACACACATGCACACACACCACACACACACACACACACACACACACACACACACACAGTTATAGAGACGCAGACACTAATAACACCATCTTTTCAGAGCTACAGAGGCAGTGGAAAGCCTCAGGCCTTCTCTTCAGAAGCACATGCCTGCCTCCCATCCACCCACCCACCCAGTCAGGGCTGTTATTGACGACCACTGACGTCTAGCTCCTAAAGCTGGGGTCAAAGTGGACCAACCGCCACAGGGCAGCATGACATCAAGCAGACAGCAGACTGAGCTCTTTAGCCTAGCTGCTAAAAGAGAAACTATTACAAGTATTCTTCACTCCTTTTCAGTACCTTGTAAGTTACCTTGTGAACATGGATGGATTGCATGGGATACTCAATAGAAATACAGTGACAGACTGTGGAGGTGGGCTCATTGACTGACTGAGAATTTGTTGTTTCCTTTTCTGGATGCCACCCAATAAGAAGCAGACTGACAGACCTGTCACAGAGATTGATGGGTCCAGCTGGTGAGAGGTGTGCTAACTTAGAGACAGGGGAGTGGTGATTGGTGGGTGGTAACTAAGTGACAGGGGAGAAGAGCTTCACATGTTAAGCCTGACTGCTAGGATGGTAAGGGAGTGGTTGTTTTGAGAGAGAGGCCTATGGTGTGTTCGGTGATGTGAAATGTTCAGAATGTCACTGATATAAATCAGAACTAAGAGACCTGACATGGTTCCCTATTCTACCATTCCCTTTTCATATCTGTTCTACGTGGCACATTTCTATCTGAACATTCTGTAATGTTACATATTTCTGAATGAGCGCCGTAGATGAAGGGTTTGAAGGTGATAGAGAGATGAGGTAAGATTGAAGGACGGAATGGAGAAATGGAACAGCGGGAGGGGAGAGGGGGGGGGGGGGGGGGAGAAGGTGATGGAAGGATGTGGCTCTACCTTGGATACCTTCAAGGTGACTCAGACTGACAGAATGTTCCCAGGGGTTAACTGCTGAAGGAGTGAGTGAGTGAGTGAGTGAGTGAGTGAGTGAGTGAGTGAGTGAGTGAGAGAGTGAGTGAGAGAGTGAGTGAGGGAGAGGAAGCGATGGTGGGGGAGAGAGAGAGAGAGAGAGAGAGAGAGAGAGAGAGAGAGAGAGGAAGCGATGGTGGGAGAGAGAGAGAGAGAGAGAGAGAGAGAGAGAGAGAGAGGGTGGGGGGAAGTAAGATAAATAGAGAGGGAGAGAGAGATAAAGTAAAAGGAACCCCTTAAGGAGAGAAAGAGGCTGAGAAGAACGAGAGAGAAAGAGAAAGAACGAGAGGGGAGCGTGTGCGAGAGAGAGAAAAAGTGAGAGAAACTGCTCTAGAGAATGTTCGAGGTGCAAAAGCTCTTTGCAGATGTCCAGAGAAGCAGTAAATCACCAGAAGGACCTGAGGGTATTCAAATGCTTTCTGACTGAATCTGTCTGCCAGCCCAGAGCCCGGGGGCTCCACTCCACAATGACTAAAACATTAACAGCAGTCTGTCTTCAGGGTAGAAGCTGCAGCAGCCTCTAGCTGTAGACTGGTCTGTTTGCCGTTCTCACCATCCCCCACCCCACAAGCCACCGCCTCAGCCCGCCCGCCCGCCCGCCTGCACTAACCAAACCAAGGGCTGTGCAAACACACACGGACCCACCAACCAACAACCAACCAAAATGGCCCCCATTCCAAACCTCCATTCAGATGTTCTCTAAATTCTTTTTTGTTTAGGTGCTTGGAACTATGAAGAGAAGGGAGAAGAGGGCTGAAGCATAGCGGATGATAGGGTTGTTGTTGTGTGTCTGTATGTCTGTCCCCATTCCCAAGTGTCATAAACTTCCCACTGGCATTTGAGCAGAGAGGTCTGTCTGTGTGATGAGTCACAGGTGTTCTTTTTAACACAGTTGCTTGAAAAAAGAAGAAGAAGGTTTTATGGCTTTTCTTCGATGGATGGCCGAGGAAACAGAAGTGACATTCTGGGCTAAAAAACAAGTTGGAACCGCCAAGGATGTAATCAGTTTAAGAGAACAACAACAAATGCATAGGTTAAAGAACAACGTTGTATTTACAGACAGCGGTCAACAAGTAACTGTTCAGTAAAGCCTTAGACACATTGCCTTTCAAAATGGTTGAAACGATGAAAACGACTGCATACAATTGAAAACAGATGACAAGAGTTCATTTTGCTTAATTCTGTTGCACCACTACCACATTTCTGAAAATGTACTCAAACGAATACATCTTTAAATTATTTGTATTGGCAGTGCCTTTTATGCATGAAATAATGTCTTGGGTTTTTCTAATCTCCTTCAGTTGTCTTGATAGCCATGAATGAAAGATCACTGAATTATACAAGATATTACATTGCTGAGAAATAGCTCACTGTGTGTTTGAATAAAGCTTTGTTTTTAGTGTACAATAACATTAATGTTTGTAATTCTTATAGCTAATAAAGTCTCGGCTTACAACAAGGGAATCAAATGATTTTACAGTTTTTTTTACGAGCAGAAAGATTACAGCCCCACATTTCAAACTCATTGAATTTACTCGCTGGGTTATTTTGGAAAGTCATTGACAATTCATTTTACAAGTACTTTTAAATACTTTTTTTAAAATCCACATAACACGTATAACAAACAGATCCATGCCTACAGTCTGTACGAGCTGATCTTCAGCATGGATGAACTAAGATATCCATATAGGTTTGATCATACTCACTCTGTCGTTCACAGTGCCCTGCGTGGCCTCTGAATGGGAAAGGACAGTGACCTGATTTTACAGTAATGGACAGAGCATTAATACAGGATGTAAACCGGAGAGCAGTGATAGCTATAACAGGACTATAGCAGGGCTCTTTCAGGGCGATGAACCTCGACGCGTTCACATGATCGGCTTGTCTTTGTTGACCTCTTGGCTGTTGCGTGGTATGTTCATCCATCTCTGTGTGCATGTCGTTTACATACCATGTATTTATATCTAGGCATGTTGTTTATCTAGCTTTATATGTTGCACATTTATATAATTCTACATACATTGTATATAAAATAACCGTTTCGTTTTTTAGATGCCATGTATAAACTTCAATTTGGGGACCAATTTTCTTGGAATATTCCTTGACACAATTCCTCCATTGGGTGAAGAGGGTGCCATAGATACACTGTCAGAGGAGACAGATGAGGCAGATAGAACTAGAACCAGGGTATACAGTCGACTGTTCCCGAGTTCTCATGATGCAATACTCAATATCAACACGACAACATGCGCTTTGTGTGTGCTCCGCTGCCCCCTGGCAGACTCTAGCGGTACTACAACATCCCTTGCTCACCTCGCTCTGCAATTACACCCGTAGAAATAGACGATAACACACTATAATATTATCGTCACACCCATAGGCAATATCCCATCTATGGTTGCATCACTCCCTGTCTTAAGGAGCACCTTGCTGTCTTAGCATACACGCTTGTCAGACGTAACCACCGAGTGTGAGGTTTGTCGATGAAGTTGTGAAGTCGGTGTAATCTGCGGCCGTTGGAATTCAACGACGTGCACCACAGTCAACCAACGCTTACGTCACAAGGCGCAACCAAATGCATTGCACCATGGCTCTCTAGTCTCAGTCGTAGTAAAACTGTAGTTACACACACTTCCGACTCAGAGAGCTGCCTGCGTCAGTGATGAGAACCATTCGAGCTACATTCCACACGCACTGTTCACCACCACACGTAGACATTCGACTTGTTCTACATAATGTATCCTCTGTCTTAGACGGGCAGTAGATGAAATTAAATCAACTGAAGAATGTGCATCATGTGTTTCTTCATCTCACAAAAAAATCGGATCAAATTAAGACTATTATTGTGACACATTCCACTACTCTTTCTGTTTCTGATAGTTTCTGATTACATTGTATTAAGTATACACACGCGCACGCGCGCGCGCACACACACACACACACACACACCAATGTAGTTCCATTTCAGCAATTCAGTGTGCGGTCTCCTTGTAGAGATCCTCCCCCTCAGTCCTGCCAGAACAATCCTTTTTTCAAAATGTTCCACTAGAAATTAAACCACAGGTTGGATCTTTAAACGGACAACCACCTTCCTTCAAGGTGGGCATCCTCTTCTCTCATCGTGACTCACCCTCACAACATGAGTTAGTGTAGGTGAAGGGTTAGGTTGAGACTTGATACCACCACGCTCCCGGAGCTGCGTAATATGCTGCAGTCTGCAGTCTGCCTATAGGTGGCAGCACAGCCCCTGAGACTAGTACACCGCCTGGCTTCAGTCAGTCTGTCTGATGGCTGGCAGGGCACTCTGATGCCTTAGCAGACACATCCAGGTACTAATACGGGACCACAGAGAGAGAATCCCCTAGCTTAGTAGTGAGTAGTGACTCAGTCTCTCTAACCTGGGAAAACAACCTCCAGTGACCAACGGAGCTCTTCACAACTCATATCAGGTTTGGGGTCAATTCTATTTCAATTCCATTAAACTCAGACGGTGAACTGAATTTTCCAATTCCAATGCTTTTAAATGTGGGAGTTTGAAATTGGAATCTGGTTTACTTTCTGAGTTCTCTAGAATTGAAATGGAATTGACCCCAACCCTTTGATGCTGAGAATTGTCCTGCAAAGCAAACATGCAGGGTATTCGAGTTTGAAAAAGGCCTCTACAGTTCGTAACTTCCACTTAGAAATGTTAGACTTGATTTGCCCTAGCGATAAATGTATCAACCCCTACAAAAAATCTCCATTCATTATGATCCACGTAATAATTCACATGTCCTGTTGCTGCAGGATTATTTTCCTGCCGTAGAAAACTGGCTCAAATTAAGAACCCGACATCTGTGCACCTTCATGCTTTCACCTCCACAGGTAACCATAGATACCGAGCCATAGAATGCAGAACACTCAACTCATTATCATCCTCTAGCTTCAAATGCGTTGATAATCCCTTACATTATTTTGTATGCAACATTGTCCCTTTGTCTCTTTCAAGGGTGCTGAGTGGTCACATGATAGAAGCCTAGAGTAGACCAGGGCCATATCCACATAGAGTCTCAGAGTAGAAGTGGCTGATATAATATCCGTTTGTTCTTTTACATGATGATGAATGTAGGATCTAAAAGACAAGGGGAACCTTCTTCCGAAATCAGCAGTCCCACTCGGAGATGTTTTTTGAACACGGACCCTGTGTCACTGAACCCGGTTTGCACCGGCTTGAAGTCAGCTCTGCTCAGCGCAGAATGACATCATCAAAGATCTTTGGAGCGGAACCAAAGGCTGCAAGGCGATTTAAATGAATTAACAAACGGCCTTAAATTAAAAGAGGGCGTCACAGGTCAGACAGTGAAGGCATTTATCAATTCAATGGGCACTCTCATAAATGTGGTCTCCCTCTAGTCTCTTGTTCCTCTATGCCTGTCACAGACAGACAGACAGACAGACAGACAGACAGACAGACAGAGACAGACAGCTATTCTATTTAAGGACAAAGCAAATACATCCTGTACATGTCAATGAGAACTATGATTTTGAGACTCACAATTTACTGTAAAATGGTCTTTCTTTACAATTTCAATAAGAATTCTCGGCATTGCCCATTGTCAGCAACTTTTAACCTGAAATTGGACTTTTGACTTAAATGCCTCTGCGTCATATCTCAGTACTTTTCTTTTCGTTTGGGAAAAAAAATCCTATCAAGCGCAGGTAATAAAGAAGCAACCAATCCAGAATGCTGTCACACAGCGTTCTGACAAAGTGTGAATTAAACTATCACAACAATATGGTCTTGTCTTTTATTTCAAACAGCTGCCCAGCCGGCCAGTACATATCGGACCAATCTCTGAGAGACAAGTCAATCTCTTCTGGCTCTGCCAAATACAGTTTCCTTAGGCAGCCTTAGGATAAATCAATCCCTGGATAGCAACAGAAACACAATCAATAAAATAATAAAGCTAGCAGGGAAACAAACCACAGAGGAGATGGAACTGATGGACGGAGAGAAGAGAGGGAAGGACGGATGGAGAGGGGGGTCAAGAGAGACGGATGGAGAGAGGGATTGAGATATGGAAAGAGGGAGGGAGGAAGGGATGGAGGGAGGGAGGGAGGGAGGGAGGGGCGAAGAGAGAGAGGGATTGAGATATGGAAAGAGGGAGGGAGGGAGGGAGGGAGGGAGGGAGGGAGGGAGGGAGGGAGGGAGGGAGGGAGGGAGGGAGGGGCGAAGAGAGAGAGGGATGAGGGGATGAGAGAGAGATGGACGGACAGAAATAGGGGGATGAGAGAGAGATGGATGGAGAGAGAGAGGGGGATTGTGAGGATGAGTAGGGGTGCATCACATAAAGCACATGGTGAGGAGGAGGAGGAGGAGGAGGAGGAGAGAGAAATAAAAGGAGGAATAGGAGGAATGAGGAATATTCAGGGAGAGGCGGAGGAGGAGCGCAAATGAGGAGAGAGAGATAGAGGGAAGAGATGGGAGAGTGAGATAAAGAGAGAGAAAGAGAGATAAAAGATTGAAGGAGAGAAAAACGGGAGTGTAGAAGTGATTTATGCTAGTTGTATAATTTTCTACAACGTGGTTCCCTTCTTCCCCCACGCTCTTCTCTCTCTCTCTCTCCCTATCTCCCTCTCTCTCTCTCTCTCTTTCTGCCCTCTCCCTCTCTCCTGCCCTCTGTCTCCCTCTCATCCTCCTCCCTCTTTCTCTCCTCCTTCCTCAGCCTCATCAGCCAGTGCCCCCCTCCTCCTCTTTTCCACTCTCCCTCCTTCTCTAACACCAAGACAGAGCCCCTTCCCCTGCCCATCCACCCATCACCATCAACACCACCCTCACCAGCCAACCAATGATTAAGATTCTGCCCTGATGCCGCTGCAGCACTTTGCAAATGGAAGACTGGACATAATCTCCCTAAAATGCTTTTTTTTATCACCTATTTCCCCTTCATCAGCCTGCCACGATGCACGATTGATAGCTGATGGCACCACTGACAACTCAACATTTTTATGGCCAGATTTATAGGCTATCTGCTCCTGGCTTTTTATTGCTCAAACTCTGTAAAAACGCGTATTTCTCAGATAAGGAAAGGGAGCGCGCAGTGTCTTCTGTGCGTATGGAGCGGTATTACACAGACAGATACATGTACGGCTATAAGGAAGCAAGACAAGTCCATCACATCACTGCTTTGCAGTCTGGACTGGGATGGGGACTTCTGGGGTTCTGAAGGAGCATAGGCTTCCATCCGAAGACACTTACAGTCGTGCTTGCATACATCTCACGTACGGGTGGTCCTGAGAATCGAACTCGCCATCCTGGCATTGCTCTACCAACTGAGCTACAGAGGACCAGTATTCACACGGGAGTCGTGAGAGGCTGCCACTTAATACTTTATCAGCGCGACACAGCATACTGATCTCCTCCTCATCAAGTCTGACATCATAGTCAATCAGCATGATTACTACCCAGCTTTTCTCACCATTCCCGACTCTACAGGCAACATAATTTTTTTTTACCAGTTTGTGAAACAGACAAACATGTCCCATCCAACACACACAATTGCACTGCTTTCCCAAGTCCTACCCCTCATTCGTATTCTAGCCCACAACCCTAACTCACCAGGCTTGACCCTTTATTTCTTACCAACCCAATTAATCAACCCATCGCCACGTTACCCTCAACCGTGTTATCAGGAGCTGCAGCTTTCAGCACCGCGTTTACTCTACAACCATTATTCGTCAATCTCACGTTCGTAATCACTCATTACAGCCACCGCTATACAGCCACTAAACAGCCATCCCTCCGCGTTTCACCGTAAATCACACCGTTTACTGTCAGCACGTGAGCTTAGGCGTACACGTGTAAAATGGTTGTCTGCGTGAAAAGCAGTCTTACTTTGTTAATATTGTTACGTTTATTTTTTTGCAGGGACAGTGCACAATAATCAACATTTCAGTTAAAGTGCCGTTTTTTTCCGACAGCCCCTATGCATGTTACTAAAAACGCGCAAAATGTAAAAACAAACGGACAATGAGCACATACTTTGCAACACATGACAATAAACCACCAGCACGCAGAGCAATAACACAAAAAGCATCCAAACAAAACTAAACAACATGGAAAGCGGCGAAACACAGATCATTTATTTGACTAGGCAAGTCAGTTAAGAACCAACTCTTATTTACAATGACGGCCTACACCAGCCAAACAATGGGTCAGTTGTGCGCAGCCCTATGGAACTCCCAATCACTTCCGGTTGTGATAGAGCCTGGATTCAAACCACCGAGACGCAGTGCCTTAGACCTCTGCGCCACTTGTGAGCTCACTCGGTGTTGGGTTCACAGCAGTAAGATAAGCAGTATCGTGTTAATTGAAGCTACTGTATGTTTGGTGACGTTTGGTGAACTGTACGGTGAGGTAAAGGTTTATGCATAGTGCGCAGTGTATGTGAGGTCCCTTAGCCTGCGTTGCACTGAAGAAGTGGTCCTGAGGAGCAGACTACACTCAACCCAGCTCGACTCAGCTCACTGAAATCAGATGTATAACCTGGTTTCTCGTCTCTGTTCCTCTCATCTCTCCATCACACCCTAGATGAGCATGACAGAGCCCAGACATACAGCATCCAAAGCCCAGACATACACCCATGGGTACCAGGGTTGGGCTCAATTAAGAATTGAATTGAGAATGTCTCATCAATTCCAATTCAATTCTTGAATTGGAATTGAGTTTGAATTGAGGTAGTAAACAGGATACAGATTTGCAATTCAAATATGAATTCAGTTCAATTCAATGAAATGAAAATTCCTGTTCTATTCTTTATTAGGTGTAGTCTATACAAACATGCATCTCGTACATAAAACATCAAACATATCGTTATATACATGCATATAAAATATTGTTGAAACAATTGATATTCAGGACAAACTTAAAATGAACGATCAAGAAAAACAAAACCTGCCTGCGAATATTCTCATTTATATTTCATGAAACACTTACTTATTTCCTTCAATATGGGGAATATAGTATATCTCCTAGAACGAATTAGTGTAGCCCTCATCTTGACCCCGAGCCCTTCAAGAAGAAGCCACGCAAATGAAATGTTTGGTGGAAATATAAGTAGACTATTCTAAGCACTAAAGTTAAAAGAAACACCCTTGAACGGGGGTATATTTTGCATCTGGAAGTGTAACCTGGGAGAGTCATTGAACATGGAGTTTATTTGAATCGCACGGAATTCAATTCAGTTCGAATTTCATCTCATGAGTTGAATAGGAGTGGATTCCAAAATTCTAAATTGAGCCCAACCCTGATGGGGACTGGAGTGTGACAGAGTTCCTGGGGGAGGGGAGAGTGGAGGAGAAGGGTGCGAGTGGGAGAGAGGGGAGGGGAGAGTGGAGGAGAAGGGTGCGAGGGGGAGAGAGGGGAGGGGAGAGTGGAGGAGAAGGGTGCGAGTGGGAGAGAGGGGAGGAGAGGGGGGAAGGGAGGAAGAGTGAGGGAACCAGCCCGATGAGCTCAATGATTAATAGACAACCAGGACAAGGTAAGGTAATGCTTTAACTGGGCCAGCCCATAATTCATTAGGGTTACCAAGGCGATGTGTGTGTGTGGGCGGGACATCTAGAAACCTTGCCTGTCATTTGAAAATGTGTTCCGTTGATTGAAATATTCTATAAGGAACCTTGTTTGCTGTTTGAAATAGATGGACATATTAGATATTGAAACTTTTCTCCCTTCACACTAAACACAGCATGTGGATTGTTGTAATTGTTTTACATACTTAAATACTTATCTTCAGGAGACGATCAAATCATAAGAGAACTGAAAATAAAGGAGGAGCTCAGATTTTTTCTCTGTATATTTCCACAGGAGCCACAGCTTGTTGTAAATGTTCCACTCGGTCTCTGTTTTCCGTGCTCTGTGTGTCTGGGGTTCAGGGGTGATGGTGGGAATTTTACGAGGTCGAATCTAGGAATGGAAAATGTGTGTCTGAACTAACACGTTTAAATTCAGCTATCTTCCTACTGCTGTAAAGCCAGTAGTGCTAACCTCTCTGGACAAGGAGGGCCTCTATTACATAACTTCTAAATACAACCTGGAAAACACATACTCCACAGTCGGTGTTTGTTTTTACAGGTGTGAGTGTGGATCAGCATGACGCTGTGTGTCTTTGCTCTTTGCCTGGAACAGTTTGTGTGTATGTGTGTGTTTGTCTGTGTGCGTGCATGCTTATGTTTGCCTGCACGTGCTCACACAGGCATGTCCCTGTTCCGGCCCTGTTTTTGTACGAGGCCTACAGTACCAGTCAAAAGCATGGGCACACCTACTCATTCAGGGGTTTTTCTTTATTTGAACTATTTTCTGCATTGTTGGTCCCACTAAGGTCCCACTAAGCGCAAACCAGATGGGATGGCGTATTGCTGCAGAATGCTGTGGTAGCCATGCTGGTTAAGTGTACCTTGAATTCAAAATAAATCACAGACAGTGTCACCAGCAAAGCACCCCCACACCATCACACCTCCTCCTCCATGCTTCACGGTGGGAACCACACATGCGGAGATCATCTGTTCACCTACTCTGCATCTCACAAAGACACAGCGGTTGGAACCAAAAATCTCAAATTTCGACTCATCAGACCAAAGGACAGATTTCCACTGGTCTAATGTCCATTGCTCATGTTTCTTGGCCCAAGCAAGTCTCTTCTTATTATTGGTGTCCTTTAGTAGTGATTTCTTTGAGGCAATTTGACCATGAAGGCCTGATTCACGCAGTCTCCTCTGAACAGTTGATGTTGAGATGTGTCTGTTACTTGAACTCTGTGAAGCATTTATTTGGGCTGTAATCTGAGGTGCAGTTAACTCTAATGAACTTATCCTCTGCAGCAGAGGTAACTCTAGGTCTTCCTTTCCTATTGTGGATCCCTTTGAGAGCCAGCTTCATCATAGCGCTTGATGGTTTTTGCGACTGCACTTGAAGAAACTTTCAAAGTTCTTAACATTTTCCGGATTTACTGACCTTCATGTCTTAAAGTAATGATGGACTGTTGTTTCTCTTCGCTTATTTGAGCTGTTCTTGCCATAATATGGACTTTGTCTTTTACCAAATAGCGCTAACTTCTGTAATTCACCCTTGCCTTGTCACAACACAACTGATTGGCTCGAACGCGTTAAGAAGGAAAAGAAATCCACAAAATAACTTTTAACAAGGTACACCTGCTAATTGAAATGCATTCCAGGTGACCTCATGAAGCTAGTTGAGAGAATGCTAAGAGTGTAATAAGCTTTCATCAAGGCTACGTTAAAGAATCTCAAATATAAAATATATTTTCATTTGTTTAACACTTTTTTGGTTACTACATGATTCCATATGTTATTTCATAGTTTTATTCTACAATGTAGAAAATAGTTTAAAAAGTAAAGAAAAGTCCTGGAATAAGAAGGTGTGTCCAAACCTTTGACTGGTACTGTATATTGCAGCTGCAATTGAGCTCCTGCTGAGGACTTGGCCCCTACACTGCAGGCAGGGTGCCTGAACACACACACACACACACACACACACACACACACACACACACACACACACACACACACACACACACACACACACACACACACACGAGAGAGAAAGTATACATTTTTTCTTAGTCATGGGACTATTTCAACATTCTTTAATTAACACCCCCTCCCACAGGACACTCACACTATACCACAATCTTTGTGGTTTGTGTCAACAGGATATCACAGGATATCTCTCTCTCTCTCTCTCTCACACACACACACACACACACACACACACACACACGAGAGAGAAAGTATACATTTTTTCTTAGTCATGGGACTATTTCAACATTCTTTAATTAACACCCCCTCCCACAGGACACTCACACTATACCACAATCTTTGTGGTTTGTGTCAACAGGATATCACAGGATATCTCTCTCTCTCTCTCTCTCTCACACACACACACACACACACACACACACACACACACACACACACACACACACACACACACACACACACACACACACACACACACACACACACACACACACACACACACACACACACACACTTGATCAGTGTAATCTTGTGAAGGTCTTGTGACTGTGGTTTTGCTTTGGAAGAAATGTTTAGGGCGGTCTGTGGTTCATTATATTTTAAAACATTGGCAACGGCCTTAATTTTACTGTCTCAAGTCAATCTTTAGCCATTTCACGAGCTCCACACTTTCTTACCCAGGTTACACTCTTCTGCTATATTGTTTAAAGGCAGTTCAAAGTTCAAATCTATACAATCACTTTCTCGCTTTCTCTGCAGGTCAACTTTCTGGACGTGGAGAAAGTTGAGTGGATGAACAAGGTAGGTAGTGTACACACACACACACACGCACGCGCACACGCACGCACACGCACACGCACACTCACACTCACAGGCTACTCTCCCCATGAGGCCAAAGGTAGCGGGTAAAGGCTCCATCCTTGCCCTCAGCCCTCCCTCTAGAACTTAATTGCTCTAATCATTCCCTGTAATTGCCGTTGCATTCTCAGACCAACAGGGTTTTACAGAGGTGTAATGAACAGGTATGCCCTGATAGCAGCTCTGGATCAACAGACACAGCACAGCGTAGCTCCGTGTAGTTTCAATGAAATTGAGAGCTATTTCTCTGTAGCACAATTTGGCTAACTGAGACACATCCAGACAGTTCCCATTTTCCAAAACAAAGTCAGGAACATGTTGTTGTTGCGTACCAAAGAACAATGGGACTACAGGCCCATACAAGGTCCATGTAACGCACCTCTCCGTCCGCAGCAGCTGGGATTTAGAGGGGATCTGTATGGCAAAGAAAGGTGAATTAACGCATCACCTCATTGACATCCCAAGTCATCCTACACACTATGTATACAGTGGATAGTGCACAACAAAGGTGGGCAAGGGGCTGTATTGATTTTAACCGTGGTCTAATCTAAATGGCTGCTACAAGGTATATAAAAAAGGCATTTTTCTAGAAAAACCACCAATCAAGTAACTGTCTTTGGTTGCCTACTTTGAATAAATCTCTTCAAATCCATCAGTAATAAGCAGCGGTGTGTGTGCGTCAACGTGTTTGTGAACGCACGTGTGTGTTTGTGTGTGGGCGCCTGTGTGTGTGTGTGTGTGTGCATCTCACATTTTCCAAAGCCTGCTCTTTAGGACACTCCTCATTAGTGTGAATATTAATGGGGGGGGGGGGGGGGGGAGGGGAAGATGAGAAAAAAAATGTAAAAGGAATTTGGAAGAGCTTTTTAAAGGGGCCATTTCATCCAAATCGTTTTTTCTTCTTTCTTTTGCGGTCCTCTGAAGGCTCGTAACTGGCGGTCTATGAAGAGAGACATGCCGCAGTGGGGCTTCATTTAAAACCAGAAAGGTCACTGCGCTGAGAAAAGGTCTTCGGCTCAGCCAAAAATATAAAATGAGAAGGAAAGAAAAGAGAAGAGAGAGGTGGAGGAGAAGGGGAAAGTGGAGCGAGAGAGAGAGAGAGGTGGAGGAGAAGGGGAAAGTGGAGCGAGCGAGAGAGAGAGAGGTGGAGGAGAAGGGGAAAGTGGAGCGAGAGAGAGAGAGAGGGGAAGAGGGAGAGGGAGAGGGAGAGAGAGAGAGAGGGGGGAGTGGGGAAGAGGGAGAGGGAGAGGTTTAAATGAAAGACATACGACCATTATGGAAAGAGAGAGTGATAGCGGGGCATGCAAAAAATGGAAAAGAAGGATGTCAGCAATGTAACGTTTAAAAAAAAAAGAGGATAATGAACAAGAAGAGAACTGAAGTAGAGTGGAAATGTTGTCGGCCCAGGCAGCATCAAAACAGATGCGAGGAGGGATTGCCATTTTTATTATCTCCAGTGGTCTTTTTCCACAGTCATTTATTATAATGGACAACCATTTGGAATATTCCAAAGCTACATCCAATCACAGAGTTAGAACACCGATCTGTCCACCAATCTGTGCTGGCATAGCTCAGGCCCTTCAATGCCTGGTCGGAGTCTGGACTGAGCCCGACAGTCAGATGGGAAATTAACTTAGCCATTTGGAATTCAGAATAGACACGAATAACAATGACTTTCACAAACCAAATGTCTACTTCACAATACAACCAATTCATAGAAAGGCAAGTTTGTTTATTTGACGTGAAATACTGTAGTGTGAATCATGTCACTAAATGTTGGCCTTGCTATGTTGTCACCGCCACCACCCATCCCCCAGTTCTAACCCTACCTACAGCATTCCTCCAACCAACCACCACCCCCACACCCTCAATCACTAGTTTATCTATGAGCTCAGTGGAATTTATCCACTGGATTCCTGACTGCACCGCGTTACATAAAAGCCCACACGAGCCTAGTGGCTGGACACAACAGCATTCTAACGTAGAGCCTCTGACGCTCTGCACAGATAAGACGGCTTTGGTTTTAATGCCCCTAGCACACCGAGATGCACCGGGCTCACTTGTAAAAACGGAATGCCCCCCTGTTCGCTTGTAAAAGCAGGCAGCCCAGAAGAAGGGGGAGGAGGGAGGATGGGGGAGGGGAGGAATAAAGGAAGGGAAGAGAAGGAATTTCGTTTCAGAGGGTTATCAATTTTCTCCTCTCAAATTCCCAATCCGTTCCCGATCTCTTTTAAAAAACGAATACCCAATTCCAATCACAACTGCAATAAAGCATATCTTGTTAAAGGGGCCAGAGTCCGACCTTAGGCTTGTCTAAATTGAATGCCTGCTGCCTGTTGGCCCACTTTGCCTTGAAATACTGCAGCGCAGGGCAGCCAAAGCACAGCCCGTCTAGAGCGATGTAAAAACTGCAGAGAGGGCCCCCAATCACTATGCCTGTGGGAGCTGCATCCTAGCTGCCTCCTCCTGCCATTCAGTGGGTGTTTATTTGGATCAGACGGACCACAGCAGAGCAGAGTGTGAGAGAGAGAGGGGATTTGGGGATTGTCCTATCCTGTATGTGGGTGTGTAGTGTAATGAGGTGGTGGTTCTGTGCCAGTCAGTGTTGGAGGGGGAGCCAGACCAGGGAACTCAGGGGTACAGGGGAGGTGTTGGCGTGTGTGTGTGTCTGTGTGTCATTGCCAGCGGCATCTCGCGTGTGTTTCCCCTCTTCCATCTTCCTCACTTCCAGCTCCGCTCAGGCATGGCCAGTGTCTGATCAGATGGCCGATCAAACACTAATCATTCCCTCACGGCCCATAGTGAAGTAAAGCTGTCATTAATTTTGCGGAATTACATCAAATGTGAGGCATTCTTTATGTGTCTGGGAGGCCGCAGGACAGTTATACGATGTAGGGCTGCTGCGCTAGGCAGATGGGGCAGCTCGGCCGTGCATACTAAATACCCACCCACCCACCGTCCGTCCATCCCCCACTCCTCTCCTCCACCTCCCACTCCCTCCCCCTGTTTTGCTCTCATCTCAGTGGCTCTGTCTATCACTTATCCTGTCCTTTCCTCCACCGCCATCCTCCCTCCCTTCCCCTGTTCTGCCCTCCTTTCAGTCACTCATCCTCTCTTATCCTCCTTTCTTTGTCCTCTACCCTTCCAGTGCCTTTGCTCAACTAAATGATTATATAACCCTTATTGGTTACTCCCTGACCCCCCCTCCCCCTCACTGATTTGTATTATTTAACTGCTACCCTCGTGTGTCTAAAGCTCTCCGTTGTGGTGTCACCCAGCTTTGAATATGTTCTAAATATTCTGTCACCTAGTCAGTCATCCACCGCTGCTCAAAACACATCAAATGCAGAAGTATTCTAGAAAAGGTTGCAAGACCTTTGCAGCTACCGCATATCTCAAATCATCAAGATATGTTGCAAGCGACCAATGCACTTGATTTGATTTAAACATCTGCCGCTCCCTTTGAGCGAGAGAGTCAAGTCACCCAGACTGAGACATGAACCACAGCCCGTGGAGTAGTTTCTAACGCCTCGAGATACTGTACATCCAACGGCCATCTCTTACCAGTCCGGCCAGCAGTAGACACTAGACAGTGTACTACTAGACACAGAGGCCAAAATAACATCACAGTGTTGTGTTGGGTTGCTGCAATAGAATAACCAGGATACCCTTGACCAGGTAAGTCTCTATACTGGAAAAAAAAAGGCAAATCAACACCAGGCCACAATTCTCTACCCGGGCATCCACACAACTTCTCAATTCTCTACCCGGGCATCCACACAACTTCTCAATTCTCTACCCGGGCATCCACACAACTTCTCAATTCTCTACCCGGTCATCCACACAACTTCTCAATTCTCTACCCGGGCATCCACACAACTTCTCAATTCTCTACCCGGGCATCCACACAACTTCTCAATTCTCTACCCGGGCATCCACACAACTTCTCAATTCTCTACCCGGGCATCCACACAGCTTCTCAATTCTCTACCCGGGCATCCACACAACTTCTCAATTCTCTACCCGGGCATCCACACAACTTCTCAATTCTCTACCCGGGCATCCACACAACTTCTCAATTCTCTACCCGGGCATCCACACAACTTCTCAATATTGATTCTATAAAAAAGAAATCAATTAAAAAAAAGAATTGGAGAGGGGGTGAAGGCGGAGGAGAGGAAAGGAGGGTGTGGCGAAGAGAGAGAGTTTTGATGGGAGACAGCCTGGCAGCTGGACCTGCAGTCAGAAGCCTAGGCATGATCCAGCAAGGTCTGTAACACCCTGTCCAACAAAACGTGTGTGTGTGTGTGTGTGTACGTGTGACACCCAACTCCACTCTTGTTAAAACCCATCTTAACACTCTTTATAGGCTACTCTCATGCAGTACACTGTATGTCTGCAAACAATGAGCTTCTAATGACCACCTTATTTGGATCGCTGAAATGGGTTCACATCAAGCGACCAACCCTCTGACGAGTGGGCTGGTGTTGTTCATGTGACATTGAAAAGCAGTAGGAGGTAAAAAACGATTACAGGTTCTTGTAGGAGTGACGTCACCTGTCAGAAGACAATGAAGCCCGGGGCACCATGTGCTGACATCATTTGAATGTGCCTACGGTGTTTGGTTAAAGTGAAATAACACTTTGCTCATTTTCTTTGTACAACATATCAACATTTCCCATCATTCCAGCTGTGAGCTGACAATTTCCAGTTCTGACATGCAAGAACAGACAGAACCAGGCACGGGGAAGGCATCTGGCTTGTGTGGAGGCTCTGGAAGGTTCACTCAGAAGGTTTGGTTGAAGTACACTGCCATCTGGTGTCTACGGAAGCAGATTGTACTGGGACCACGTGGCGCCGTCACCATTCTCCACCCTTCTCGCACAGTATGCACTTACACACTTCCCATCGTGGATTTACCAACTGTGGAACCCCCTGTAGCGTGTGAGCTCTGCCATGTCATACGGCATTTGGATGTAGCTTTTAAATGACCTTGAAAAGTGTATTCAAGTAAGACCTTCTTTGGATTCTTGTAAGTAACAAGAGTTTGGCCGTGTCATAATTTACTGTAGCTTACATATGGACATCATGCATTACCGCATTACAAATAAACCCGTTTGCACTTGAAGAGCGTTTTGCAAGCCTACTTCAGTTTAAAGTTTCACGTTTGATTAGTCGTATGTACGGGATACACATGGTATACAGCGTCCAATGAAATGCTTACTGGCAGGTTCCTTGATGACAATGCAACACCAATAAGAAATAAGAAAAGATAAGAAAACAAACATAAAGTAAATGGCTCAGTAGAATAGAATAAACACTTGAGCATAAATATAATACAGGAAGGCACAATTTAGAGTCCAATATTCAATCAATCAATCACATTTATTTATAAATCCCTTGTTACATCAGCCGATGTCACAAAGTGCTATACAGAAACCCAGGAACCTAGGAAGAAACCTAGAGAGGAACCAGGCTTTGAGGGGTGGCCGGTCCTCTTCTTGCTGTGCCGGGTGGAGATTATAACAGTACATGGCCAAGATGTTCAAACGCTCATAGATGACCAGCAGGGTCAAATAACAATAATCACAGTGGTTGTAGAGGGTGCAAAAGGTCAGCACCTCAGGAGTAAAGGTCAGTTGGCTTTTCATAGCCGAGCATTCAGAGTTAGAGACAGCAGGTGAGGTTTAGAGAGAGAGTCGAAAACAGCAGGTCCGGGACAAGGTAGCGTGTCCGGGTGAACAGGTCAGGGTTCCATAGCCGCAGGCAAAACAGTTGAAACTGGAGCAGCAGCACGACCAGGTGGACTGGGGACAGCAAGGAGTCATCAGGCCAGGTAGTCCTGAGTCATGGTCCTAGGGCTCAGGTCCTCTGGGAGGGGAGGGAGAGAGATAGAGAAGTAAAGGGAGCATACTTAAATTCACACAAGACACCGGATAAGACAGGAGAAATACTCCAGATATAACAGACTGACCCTAGACCCCTGACACATAAACTATTGCAGCATAAATACATGTGTTTTGGGGAATAGGGGATTGAG
Source organism: Oncorhynchus mykiss (assembly GCF_013265735.2). Taxonomy (NCBI): domain Eukaryota; kingdom Metazoa; phylum Chordata; class Actinopteri; order Salmoniformes; family Salmonidae; genus Oncorhynchus; species Oncorhynchus mykiss. The sequence continues at coordinate 41,398,412 of NC_048580.1, read as the reverse complement.
GGGCAAGTTTTAAATTGTGTAGTATTTACCAATCATAATTGGTGCATTCAGAAAGTATTCAGACCCCTTCACTTTTCCACATTTTGTTGCGTTACAGCCTTATTCTAAAATGTATTAAATCATTTTTTTCAGTCAGTCTGAAGTCCTGAGCACTCTGGAGCAGATTTTCATTAAGGATCTCTCCATACTTTGATCTGTTCATCTTTCCCTCAATCCCGACTAGTCTCCCAGTCCCTGCCGCTGAAAAACATACCCACAGCACGATGCTACCACCACCATGTTTCACCGTAGGGATGGTATTGGCCAGGTGATGAGCAGTGCCTGGTTTCATCTAGACGTGACGCTTGGCATTCAGGCCAAAGAGTTCAATCTTGGTTCATCATACCAGAGAATCTCCGTTAGGTGCCTTTTGGCAAACTCCAAGCGGGCTGTCAATGTGCCTTTTACTGAGGATTTGCTTCCTTCTGGCCACTCTACCATAAAGGCCTGATTGCTGCTGTGCTGCAGAGATGGTTGTCCTTCTGAAAGGTTCTCTCATCTTCACAGAGGAACTCTGGAGCTCTGTCAGAGAGACCATCAGGTTCTTGGTCACCTCCCTGACCAAGGACCTCCTCCACCAATTGCTCAGTTTGTCCGGGCAGCCCGCTCTAGGAATCTAGGAGTCTTGGTGGTTCCAAACTTCTTACACTGTGTTCTTGTGGACCTTCAATGCTGCAGAATTTGTTGATACCTTTCCCCAGATCTATGCCTCAACACAATCCTGTCTCTGAGTTCTTCAGGGAATTTCTTCAACCTCATGTGGGATCTTATATAGACAGGTGTGTGCCTTTCCAAATCATGTCCAATCAATTGAATTTACCACAGCTGGACTCCAATCAAGTTGTAGAAACATCTCATGATCACTGGAAACAGGATACACCTGAGCTCAATGTCGAGTCTCATAGCAAAGGGTCTGAATACTTATGTAAATAAGGTATTTCTATATATATATTTGTAATAAATTTGCAGAAATGTCTAAACACCTGTTTTCACTGCGTCATTATGGGGTATTGTGTTTAGATTGATGAGGAAAAAAACAATTATTTAATACATTTTAGAATAAGGCTGTAATCTAACAAAATGTGGAAAAAGAGAAGGGGTCTGAATACTTTCCGAATGCATTGTATGTCTGTGTGGGTGTGTGTATGTCTGTGTGGGTGAGTGAGTGCATGTGTGCTAAGGTTGGCAGATCTCCTGGATGTGTGGGACCAGGGTCCCAGTGTTGTACTTTGCCGTCTTCACCCCCCACTGGAGGGCCTTGTGGCTGTGGACGGAGCAATTCTTGCACCAGGCCATGAGGCAACCTTTCAGGATGCTCTCGATGGTGCAGCGGTAGTATTTGAAGAGCACCTGATTGGCATTCCACATTTCTTCAGCCGCCTTAGGAAGTAGAGACGCTGCGGCGCCCTCTTGACAAGAGTGGTGGTGTTGTTAGCTCATGTCAAGTCCTCAGAGGAAATGAAAACGGCTGACTCTCTCTACTGACTCTCTCTTTGATGACGTTGAGGGAGAGGTTGTTGTCCTGGCACCACAATACCAGTTCACTCATCTCCTCCCTATAGGCTGACTCGTTGTTGATGGCTATCAGGACTACAACCAGGGTGTCGTCCGTAGACGGAGTACAGCAGAAGGCTGAGGACACACCTATGGGGGGGGGGGGGGGGGGATCTGATGGAGCGGTAGGCATATTGGAGAGGGTCCAGTGGAGTGGGATGTCAGCCTCTCGAAGCACTTCATGATGACCGGAGTGAGTGCGACGGGGCGATAGTCATTTGGGCATGTCACCTTGTTTTTCTTGGGCACTGGGATGAGGGTGGTCTCCTTGAAGCAGGTGGGGACTACAGCCCGGGACAGGATGAAGATGTCCGGGAAGACACCATCCAGCTGGTCAGCACACACTCTGAGGACGTGTCCAAGGATACCGTCTGGGCCGGCAGCTTTGTGAGTATTCACGCTTTTTAAGAGTTTTTCTCACGTCAGCCTTGGAGAGGGAAAGCACCTGGTCGTCCGGAGCAGCGTGAGTCCTCCTGGACGGCTCGGTATTGGCTGCCTTGACGCGAGCATACAATGTGTTAAGCTTGTCTTGGGGGAGGCTTCGGTGGGCAGCTGGATTTACCTCTGTAGTCTGTGATAGTCTGTAGTCCTTTCCACATGCCTTGCGAGGGGGGGGGGGGGGGGGGGGGGGTTATAGTATGCTAGCACTCCATCCCAAATGGAGTGTTGTCATGTAACACTACCTCTCCTACGTTTGTCATGTCTGTTCATCTGCCAATGTTGGCATGCAAGCAATGCTCAAGTGTCACTCACGAGTGAATTAAGAGTTCTGTTTTTCCTGGAGATGGGCAAGTAAATCAAAGGCTACTCATTTTAAAAGGGCTAAACAAGACCATATTGGGAGCAGGCAGCTATGATAGACAGTATTACAGCAATTTGACATTTCGTTGTTGTCGCAAATGCAATGCATTAGGGTTGCTCGCATCAAAAGCAATTCATATTAAACCCGATGAGTTGTTTTCCGCTGCGCATCGATGACGTCGCGCTTTATAATAGGACCGTTTATATTAAGGCCATGACATGACCAATGAGAGTGCGTGCGTAATGCAATCGGCGAGAAAATAATATGAACCAGCCATGGACGCGGAGAATCATCAAATTACAGAACGCGATTTCCCGTAACCCGACCTTTGAGCGTCTCCTCTGTGTTCGGGGGTTGTAGTTTTCCTTCTATAATTTCTAGCTTCAGATCTGTGCTTCATCCAGCTATAAAGAACAGCAGTTCCCATAATACAGCAAAACACACCACCACTGTGATGCGTGTGTTTTTGTTATTGTTGTAGGTTAGTGGAACAGCTGAGAGCGAAGAGACGTCATTGTGCATCTTTAAAAAAACGTTTAATCGTTTTCTGACACGGATGGACTTTGTCTGCCTTTAATCTAAATAGGGACGGATCAATTGGACAATCTGCAGAGCAAACAGACCAGAATAAGGTGAGTTTCAGTCAAATAAACTCTGACGATCTGTATCTGCGTAGAGTTCTCCCTATGCAGAAACGAACACAAAGGAAAACGAGCAAATTGTCCTATTTGGTACAGGTATTTGTTGACGGTGCACACCATTTCTTTAATACATTACACTACGGTGAGATCGGTTAACGGTCTCGATGGTGCTGATTATTGGCTTTTGCGCATCAAGGGAGTCGCGCACACAACGTGTGTTTCTTTTTCCACTGGAGTCTATTATTGCGCACACTGGAGACTGCAGCTGCTAGGCTAGTGGGCCTTGTCTTGACACGAATCTCGTGCGGTGTAATTTGAACTTTTTTTTTTTACATTTCGAGATATTTTAGTTATATAATAGAATAAGTCGTTTATTACCACAGATTGTATTGTTTGTGGGCTTTTGCTCATTTCTAGCAAAATAAACAGAACACAAACATGAATTAATGCTCGTGTCAAGTGGACTGACGGCTGCACGTTGTGTGTGTTGTGCTTATTAATGCGCTATACATGGTTTATGAACGTGTTATTTATTACCTCATACACTTTCTCAAGAGTTCTCACTATTTACACTTTTGTAATCTCAGTAATATGGAGCATATGTTAGCCAGAAATGTTAGATATAGGCCTAATGCGCCGTGCAGTTGTTTTAATACAATGCTCTTAATTTAGTTAGAGGTTGCATTGTATTACAGGGATTTAGACTGACACCTGTCATCATTTATCCCTGCCAGTACAATAGTGAAATATATCAAATGTATATTTTGTTGGCTACTGTGTCTATGCCTGGATACTAGTCCCACGTGGCTGTTGATGTTTAAACAAGAAGTGAACTGTAGGTCTACACGTATGTCGACACGTGACTAGAGTGAGCGGCAGGGTAGTCTAGTGGTTAGCGCGTGTGGACGAGTAACCGAAAGGTTGCTAGATCGAAATCCTGAGCTAGGCAGCTAACCCGCTATTCCTAGGCCGTCATTGAAATTAGAATTTGTTCTTTAACTGACTTGCCTCGTTAAATAAAGGTAAAGTAGAAACAGAGTGGTGTACAATAACAACAAGGTGTTGGGCAATGGCTGTAATAAATAGTCGCGGTGTTGTTTTCATGTAGTGTGTGGTTATGTATTATGGTCGTTATGGGCTTAACTGTCATCTAGATTTTACTGGGGGGGGGGGGGTGCCCTTCCCCCATGCTTTTCTGTGCCCTCCATATGGTCACTGAGAGGGGATCATCTTTCACTGAACAAACACTCCCGGAGTCGACTCTTTCACTCTTTCACTCAGCAGTTTGCTTCACAGCAGTCACCTCTCACCTACTTCTCCATATGCTCATCTGAACAGGTCCCGGGGTACATTCGTCAAATACTTGAAAATAGTTGGAAGTTATTTGAGGTGTGATTGATTCAACTTCCAAGTGTACCATTTTGTGACTACTCTTATTGGTTCTGTTGTACCAAACAACACAATCAAATGTAGTTGAACGTGTTTGAAACACAGGTCTCAGGTTTGGTGTCTACCTGTGTTTATTATAGCCGTTGTCAAATGAAATGTTGTGACATACATCTTTTTTCTCCGTCACACCTGTATCCCCACAGGTACTCACCAGTGTTATTGTGTTGCCATGGAGAAGGCTTGGAGGGTGGAGTTTAGGAACGTGGGTAGTAGCTACTTCCCTCAGAGCCGCGTGGAATGCCACTACAGCATCAGCTCGCAACATACCTGGGCCAGCCATGACTGGGTCGGACTCTTCAAGGTATAAGGTTAACCCGATAAATTAGTAAAACCCACCCCGAGGAGTGGAAATCAAGTGAAATGCACAGCAGTTTAATTTTTAAATGTTACTGTATATATTAATATTTGTGTGTGTGTTTTTTTTATGTCTCCCTGTCTCTCTCCCCTTGTCTGACTCCCTCAGGTGGGATGGTTGTCAGTGAAGGACTACCACACCTTTGTTTGGGCCCTGGCCCCGGAAGGCTACCAGGAGGGCACAGATGTCAACTGCTGTGTTAACTTCCAGGGTACTAGTCCCTCCCTTTGAACCCTCCCTCTATTTCATACAAAGTGTGCCTGGTCAACATTCACACTGTTCAGAAAGTAGTGCACACACATTCACTCTTCTTCTTTTTCATTGAACCTTTACTTAACTAGGCAAGCCAGTTAAGAACAAATCCATATTTACAATGACGGCCCACCAGGGAACAGTGTGTTAACTGACTTGTTCAGGGGTAGAATGACATTTTTGACCTTGTCAGCTCAGGGATTCAAATCCAGCAACCTTTTTGGTTACTGGCACAACGCTCTAACCACTAGACTACCTGCGGCCCCAAGTTCATTAACCTAACTTGCAGGGTCATCAAATAAAGATAGATATCCACACTCACGAAAAGTGTGAGACCATTCAACAGTCTGTCTGGTATCTGTCTTTATTTCACAACATTCATACTCTGCCAAGGTCTGTAAGGAAACGCTCCAACTTTGGATTGGTCTCACAGTAAATTGAATGACCCTGTGGAAGGGTACTATAGGCTGGTGACTGACCCTGTGGAAGGGTACTATAGGCTGGTGACTGATATTTAAAGCAGAGACAGGACTCAATAAGTCACATAGTGTTACAGAAAGGAGGTGATCAGATTGTTTCTCTCGCCCTGCTCTCTCCCTCTCTCTCCCTCTCGCCCTGCTCTCTCCCTCTCGCCCTGCTCTCTCCCTCTCGCCCTGCTCTCTCCCTCTCTCTCCCTCTCGCCCTGCTCTCTCCCTCTCTCTCCCTCTCACCCTGCTCTCTCCCGCTCTCTCCCTCTCGCCCTGCTCTCTCCCTCTCGCCCTGCTCTCTCCCTCTCGCCCTGCTCTCTCCCTCTCGCCCTGCTCTCTCCCTGCTCTCTCCCTCTCGCCCTGCTCTCTCCCTCTCGCCCTGCTCTCTCCCTGCTCTCTCCCTCTCACCCTGCTCTCTCCCTGCTCTCTCCCTCTCGCCCTGCTCTCTCCCTTGAATTTAAACCAGTCTTTGTTCGACTCTGATTGAATTCCTTTAAGAAGTAGAAGGTTGAGTAATGAGGATGAGAGAGAGACAATGGTACAAAGACCAGACCAGACTGAATAACCAACCATACATTACACTAAGGCAGTCAGGAGTGAATAGAGAGCACCGAGTGAAAGGCGTCCTTCTAACATTACAGCACAGGAGCTTGCAGACTTTATACTGTGTATAAAGTGTCCACCGTCCTCTCAGTGACAGTGCTAGCTGAGGTGACTACAGATTGCCTGGCTTTCGGTGGCTGAGCAGAGCGGCTGTGTCATTGAGTTGTGTCAGGGAGATGAACAGCTATCATTGACACGGTCATTTATCGTCTGTGGTGAGGACTGAGGAGACAGGCGTCTGATGTAGTCAAAGCACATTCAGGATTATGCCCACTTGTCACAGAGGTTGGTTATCTACAGTGCACGCAGTGGTGGAAAAAGAACCCAACCGTCATACTTGAGTAAAAGTAAAGATACCTTAATAGAAAAAAACTCAAGTAAAAGGGAAAGTCACCCAGTAAGATACTACTTGAGTAAAAGTATTTGGTAAACAATATATATAGTAAAGTATCAGAAGTAAAAGTATCACTAAATTCAAATTCCTTTGTCACGGCTGTTGAAGAGGACCAAGGTGCGGCGTGATGAGCGTACATTTTCTCTTTATTTGGAAAATGCAGAACAAAACAATAAAACACTACAGAACCAAATCGTGCCGCTGAAGGCTATGTGCCCTAAACAAAGTCAACTTCCCACAAAGACAAGTGGGGGTGAAAAGGGCTACCTAAGAATGGTTCTCGATCAGAGACAACGATAGACAGTTGTCCCTGATTGAGAACCCTACACGGCCAACACATAGAAATACAAATAATAGAGTATAGAATACCCACCCCAACTCACACCCTGACCAAACCAAAATAGAGACATAAACAGGATCTCAAGCAAACCAGACGGCACAATTGTCTTGTTTTTTAAATTTACTGATGGGGCACACTCCAACACTCAGACATAGTTTACAAACAGTTGTGTTTAGTGAGTCCGCCAGATCAGAGGCAGTAGGGATGAACAGGGATGTTCTCTTGATAAGTGTGTGAATTTGAAAAAATGCAATGAGTACTTTTGGGTGTCAGGGAAAATGTACATTATTTTCTTAGTAATGTATTGAAGTAAAAGTTGTAATAAATATAGATAGTAAAGTACAGATACCCCAAAAATAACTGAAATAGTACTTGAAAGTATTTTTACTTAAGTACTTTACACCACTGTGTACATGTCATCATAACTGAAATCATGGCCATAAATACATTTTTAGCAGTATAAGCATGTATACATCTAGATCAATAATCCATTGACCATTTCACTCTCCCACTCCCTTCCTCCCTCTTGCAGCCTCCTATCTGCCCAAGTCCAGTTCCCAGCAGTACCAGTTTGTGTACGTGGATGGGAAGGGAGAGGTGTGCTCTGCCAGCTCCCAGTTTACCTTCAGCGCCCCTAAACCTTTGGAGGACCTGGTCACCTTGGAGGAAGGAGCCCACGGAGAGGAGGGGGGGACCGACATGCTTCTGGTCGTACCCAGGGCCGAGCTACTGCAGGTGGGCATGAGGGAGTGCAGGTGCGAGAGAGAGAGAGAGAGAGAGAGAGAGACAGAAAGAGTACTGTAGAGGGATGTCCATATCCTCTTTCAGTTATAGAGAGGGTGAACGAATGTTGATGAAATGAATAAGGCAGAGGTGAGAACCAATAGTCAGACAGAGGATGGAAATGGATCATCTTTTAGGCACTCAGTTAATGTTTTCTCTCTCTCCTTCCAGAGTCGCCTGCAAGAGTGTCTTCGGGAGCGAGCCGAGCTGCTCCATGCACGCGAGGCAGCCGAGAGGATGAAGGAGAGAGAGAGGGAGAAGTACAGGAGGGCAAGAGAGGCGTGGGACAGAGGCTGCGAGGAGCTGGAGAGGAACATTGCGGACCTGAAGGAAGAGCTGCGAGAAAGCAGAGATAGGGTGGAAGAGATGGAGAGGAGGCAGGAGGTACTGTAACATTACAAGACAGGATTCATGACCGTGCCACTGGGGATTTGATCATGTCCAAGTAGCCCCGGTGTCTGGTCATGAGCACTTATCTTTGTAAAAAAAATGCGATTTGACGTAGACCGACAAGATCACAACCCCAGATGTACATTCTACTGTTATGTCACATGTCAAAACAGGAGCAGTTCATTTACAGGTCAAATGTGCTTCACCATCTACAAAGGAGTCTCAGGATACTGTATGTACTCAGTATAGAATGTAGATTCTCTCTCTCTCTCCCTCCCTGTCACAGGAGGTGGAGGCATCAGGAGAGGCCTTGGCTCAAGAGAAGAGCTCCATACTGACTATGAAAGCAGCCAGCGAACAGCGAATCAGAGAGCTGGAGGATGACATTAAAGCCCTGGCACTGAAGGCCTTGGAACGAGAGACTGAACTAGAGAGGTCAGAGACGCTCTCTATCTCCCTGGAGCTCAACCGTTCTCTTTGATCTCTCTCTTTTCTATCCTCTACCTCAATCTCTCTCTTTGATCTCTCTCTTTCTATTCTCTTATCTCCCTCAATCTCTCTCTTTGATCTCTCTTTCTATCCTTTATCTTCCTCAATCTCTCTCTTTGATCTCTCTCTTTCTATCCTCTTATCTCCCTCAATCCCTCTCTTTGATCTCTCTCTTTCTATCCTTTATCTCCCTCAATCTCTCCTTGATCTCTCTCTTTCTATCCTCTTATCTCCCTCAATCCCTCTCTTTGATCTCTCTTTCTATCCTTTATCTCCCTCAATCTCTCTTTGTCCATCGGCCTGCCTGTTTTTCTTGCGCTGTTCTCTGGTTAATGCTAACCCCGTCTCTGTGTGTAGGATGAAGGAGAGGGCCAAGAAGCAAGCAGTTCAAAGGAGGGAGGAGGAGAAAGAGAGGAAAGTTCTGCAGGTACTATAATGGCTTGGATTTATTTAGTGCTTTTTCACTACCAACATGTGGTGTTTTTTACTACCAACATGTAGCATGCTACCTGGGTGAAGCACAGCAGCCATTTTGGGCCCGAACACAAACCACCCATCATGTCTGATCCCAAACCCCTCTTCTTCCTCTTCCTACATCCACGTGTCTTCCTCAGCTCAAGCTGGAGCAGTCCGAGGGGGAGCTGCGCAGTCTGTCTGCTGAGTTCCAGGGTCTGAGGAGCTCCCTGGCCCAGAGAGACACACACGCCCTACAGCTACGGGACACCATCACCACCCTCACATACAGGCTGAGTACGGCGCAGCGGAAAGAGGTGAGGCTGGCACCACCCACAGAGGGCCCGAGGGTAGTTAATAAAAGGGATGTAGGGGATTGAACAGAACACAATGCAACAGGAAAATGGCAGTACCCACTGCGGCCCCTCGTTCTCACCCATCATCGTCTAACCAGGCTATTGAGGTTATTTTAGCAACCATAGCAAACTTTGCTGGCTGGAGAAATAGGGATGGGCGGTTAGAGAGGGAGTGGCAGGGTTGGTCAAAGACAATGTGACAGGAAAGTTCCCAATGTCCCGTGGCCTCACCGGTCGTCTGACGAAAACCATGTTATTGTTGCTGAACTATCATCTCCTCTTGTCTTTCCTATCAGGCGGAGAGCGAGGCCGCCCTGGCTGAGATGCGGGGCCTGCGGGAGCGTCTGGGGGCCAGCGAGCGTTGTGCCGAGGGCCTGAAGGGAGAGCTGTGTGCCCTGGTGGCCCAGAGGGACCAGGGCCAGACAGAGCTGCACCAGGCCAGGCTCCAAGCGGCACAGCTCACCCTGCAGCTAGCCGACGCCAGCCTGGCCCTGAGGGAGGCCAGAGCACACTGGGCCCAGGAGAGACAGAGCCTGCAGTGCAGCACTGAGGTAATGACAAGGATCATCGTATGGATGGACTTTAATCACATAAATTGGATTACTCAAGTAGTCAAAGCGTTTCACAATGATAGTGACTGTAGACGCCAACCTCTACAGAACTCTCACTGACAACTGTAACGCACTAATATACTCAACTCCGATTGGAACTAGAGATTGCATTACTGTGCTGGAAAGGATGCGTGTGCAAGGTCTCCTCTTTCTGTTCCGCTATATATGCGACAGCTGCGACCGACTAGGAAAGCCTCACGTCTTCTCGATACACAATTTCTCAGTATCTCCGGTTGAACTTTGAATTGAAGTTTCAGAATGTCCCAGCAGCATGACTTGGGTTAAGCGGTGTGCGTGTCTCCCCCCCCATGGCAGAAGGCCAGAGAGCGTCTGGAGAAGCTGAATGGAGAGACGCAACGGATAGAGAAGAAGCTCCAGGAGGAGAGGATGGAGAGAGAGAAGGTGGAAGTGGAGCTGGGAAGAGAGAAGGACTGCAACCGGGTAAAGACTACCGTACCACAGACCATAGGCTACATGCAAAACGACATTTCAAGCTATTAATAGACACACACAAAAAAAATATATATATCAACTCTCCACACACGCTCGTGGCTCGGCTCAGGATGCTGACATTCCATGTGTCGTGCTATACGGTATTGAAAACCACTCGGCCTTGTTGGTCCTGTACGGCTCAGTTGGTATAGCATGGCACTTGCGGTCCCGTGGTTTTGGGGTTCAATTGCCGAGGCCACCCTTAACGTAAAGATGTATGAACGCACGACTCTTAAGTCGCTTTGGATAAAAGCGTCTGTCTAAAGAGACGTGTTTTTGCCAACATGCTGGGTCATGTTCACTCGTCCCTTTAATTGCTTGCGCTGTGCTGCTGGCTAGGCTGTGTGTGTATATAAGTATGTGACTCCTTGTTTTGATGACTGCCCCCTGCAGGTGCAGCTGGGTGAGACATGCAGGGAGCTCCAGGAGCTGAAGGCCAGTCTGAGGGTGGCCCAGAAGGAGAAGGAGCAGCTGCTGCTGGAGCAACAGGCAAGACCCACACCTTTGTACCTCCATCTCTTCAACCACCATTCCCCCTTCTCCACATACAGACACATTTCCATAGCAACTGCTAAGCACTGCCCACTTCGGAGACTTAAGATTTCTATACATGTCAAGAGAGGTGTAGAGGCCCGGAGGTCCGTTTGGTGATGAGCCTGAGTTGTCTGGGCATAACACTTGTCTATGTGTAGACGAGTCTCTTGACGGCCCTGCTCTGCTCCGTACAGGACCTGATGGAGTACATGGGTCAGGTGGAACAGAGGAGGGAGGCTTTGGCAGATGCCAAGTGGAGCGCTGCGTTGTTCGCCTCCACCAGTGAGTGGAGGAACCCACCTAACACCGTGGAAAACACCCTAGCACTGAGGGACATGTACAACAATACTCATTTGATCTGTGGGCTGTCCCAACAAGATATTCTACTTCTACACTGACTTGGATCTGAGATGACTTCATGAGATAAGTGGAGACGAGAGCCAGGAGCTTTTCCCAGTCAGGGAGAACTCCTGGCCCTGCTCTGACGATCACTTACCACTGTTGTTTTCTACTCTGTGTGTGTCTGACAGGCCTCCATGACAGTCCTCTGTCTGACTCTGAGGATGAGAACCCTGAGGCCCTGCAGCCCTCCCGCCAACCCTGCAGGCAGCCCCCCCCCTCCTCCCGCCCCCTTGCCCACTACAGCCTGTGTGACCCCCAGGCCCAGCCTGACTCCCTGCTCCCCTCCACCCCCCCTTCCTCCCCCAGAGACATGTCCCGGTCCCTGTCCCGAGGGGGCGTCGTCATCAGCCAGCCCGCTCCCCTGTTGTTGCCCAGGCAATCGGGCGGAGACACCCTAACACACAGCTCTGAGTCGGTAAGAGACGGTATCAGATGCTCTTACACATGCACACGCGCACACACACACAACTAATTCTTGTACAATTAGCCAGGCTGTTTCCTTAGGCTGATAACATGCAGCTATCTCCAGTGCTTCTGTCTGTGGCTCATTTAACTGTCACCGATAAACTGTATATCTCAGAAAGGCACTTAGAGAGCTGCCTGTGCAGTGGCTTATTTCCCTATTATGGCCTTATTGCTAGGTTATTACATGTGTATGCCTCACCACTCACTTTAACTTTCTCTCTTTCTGCCCCCCCCCCCCCTCTCTCTCTCTCTGTGTGCAGGAGGAGGAGAATAACACCGACCAGTGCGGAGGACACAGCTCTGGAGAGGAGGCAGCCCTGCTGCTGCCTGAGACCACAGACACAGTCCTCAGGTAGCTTGCAAGCACACACACACACACACACACACTCACGCAGTACATGCACTGCAGCTTCACACACCCACACACAGAGGGCTTTTTTATGATGACAGGCTGAGTATGGCTCTCAGAGATGGACGTTTTGAATATCAGGTCGTAAAAGAAGTTGAGTGTGGAGGGGAGGAGAAAGGGAGCGTGTACGACGGAGGCAGCGCGAGGGAGGGAAGAGGGCAGTGAGGGAGAAGGAGGGGAGAGATGGGAGGACAAGGGGACAGGTAAGTTGACAGCTGGCTATAGCAATGATTTAGCTACAGGCTAGTACTGGAGTCACGGGCCAATTTTCAGCATCATTAAAGCACTCTCTCTCCCACTCTTTCACTCTCTATTTCTCCCTCCCTCCTTCTCTCACCTCTTTTTTTTATTTTCTTCTCGTATGTGTTCCTTTTCTACAGTTCTGCTGTTCCGTGACCCCTCCGCGAATGTAATTGGGACGACAAAGGTCACGATTGATTATTGATTTTGATTGATGGTTCACACCCTTTCCTTTCTTCGTTGTTCCCTCTCTTCCAGTGACCTGGCTAATACCTCTCAGTGGTAGAGAGCGGAGATACAGGACCAAGTCAACAGCATCACTGTCAGTGTGTTCTTTTCTTTTAATTCAGTATTCAGCGCACAAGCACACACACACCAACACACACACACACACACAAACACACTACAACTCACCTCTCTGACAAATGATGTTAATATGCAATTTGCTTCTACATTTTTCTACAAACTTCTTCGTTGATGTGTGACTTCTAGGCTGTTGTGCTGCACCTGCACATAACATGGTCCTAAGGATGACATAATGCCTGTCATAACAGGTCGTGACAGCTCAAATCATAGTTACGGCCTCTCGTGGACGATTCTAAAGCGTGAAGCGCTTAACATTTAAGTCTTAGTTAGATGTTTAATAGTTCATGTTTCATAACAGGGTTATTCCGGTTGCAGGAGGAGTGATGTTGGGAGCTTTACGACCGGCGTTATGTCATTTTTATGACGCCGTTATTATGAGGCGTCATGACAGCCACTGTAATTAAGATATTTGGAGTGAATGTATCCGTCTCCTTTTTGAAAATCTAAAAGTTGATTTGAACACTTCAGACTACTGTAATGATAGTCACTAAGACGTACTTAGACTTTTGTTTGAAGAGTCATTGTAAAGTACAGATATGTGTACTGTTTTTCCTCCTTATATTCAAAACCTGAGATGTTATATTATAAGCATTTTCTGTTATTCGTTATTAGACATTTAAATTCCTGCTTTATTCGGGGTGCTGTAGTACTAGTTGAAAGGAGACTCAAAAGGTAGAGAGGCGTCCAAAATGGGGGAGAACGGTTGAAAACGCTTCTGGAAAAGGGTGGCAGTTTGAGGGCAATCAGGTTGGGGAGGGCGATCAGGTTGGGCGATCAGGTTGGGGAGGGGCGATCAGGTTGGGGAGGGCGATCAGGTTAGGGAGGGCGAGCAGGTTGGGGAGGGGCGATCAGGTTGGGGAGGGGCGATCAGGTTGGGGAGGGGCGATCAGGTTGGGGAGGGCGATCAGGTTGAAGGTAGACTGGAAGAGACACTCTAGAAAGGTGGTTGCTACTAATTAGGGCGAGAGGAATGACATTTTGATGTTCTCTCATGTTTGTTTTGTTGCACAATATATTTGACTTCCAATATTCTATCCTCCGCAACATACAGCTATTGCTCCTGCATGCTGGTAGCTGTAGAGCCACTGCAATACTTTCGTACTTGATACCAGATGTCAATTGTAAAGCGGGGTGTTGTTTTACAACAAGAATAATGTGTGTTTAGAACGCCCCAGAAGATCACTAGTAATGCGCTAGATTCACTGTGCGCGGTATACAGAAACGACCTGCTTCAGAGGGACGAAGCCATTCTAAATTTGTACCCAAAAGAACAAATTGGTAAACGAAGGAATTTCATCATAACATCATCTAATTTATGGACACCGACGTTGCAATACTTGTTATGGGTTGTTGTTCCTATAGCTCATGGAAGTCTGGCCAAGACTAGATTACTACTGGGTCAAGAAATACATTTTTCATGATTTTCTACCAATACTCCGCTTGTGTTATATCGTAATGAAATGATATGCAGTTTTAGTTTAAGCTACAGAGTCGATACGTGTAATAAGAAGACAATACTAAAGCCAGGGTTTAAAAGCGAAGGAAGAATAATGCGCTAGGGACAACTTTGCTTGGCCGATATGTAATTGGCTGCACTCTGTTATTTCGCTATAGGAGATGTTTTGGCTCTTGGTTTGACACGGCGACGCTCGTCATTCATCCTGTCTGTGTCATGTCGTCTCTCATCCGTAATCATTACCACCGTGTGTTGTATTTTCTCTTCGTTTTTTAAAGACTCGTTTCTTTCTCTTTTCCCCCGGATTTTTCTGACTGAGGGTCAATTGAACTGTATTAGCTATCGCGACTGTCCCGGTAAGGGTTGAAGAGTTCGTCCAAAGGGTCAAGGTGTTGGTGCCACTATACAGGGACAACAGTTTGCTCACACATGGGTTGTAAAAAGCCATAGTGAAAAGTGTGACGTCTGTGACATACAACCCAGTCCGTCGTAATAACAACTTTGTCAGAGTTGACGGACATCCTTGCTCAGTTGAAGGCTGTGCTTCAACACGTTTTGGAGTACCCTTGTCTCGGCACCTGTTGAGCTATACCTGTGGTGTAGTTTAGTACTACACATCTGTTTGCCACCCTGGGTGTGAGTGATTTTGACGTCCTGGCATGTGCACCAAACGTTCCGTAGCACTGAGATCGACGGGTGTTTGTCGTCGTCAGATCTAGATTTCCGTGGGAAGTTCTATGTCTACTGTGAGCTACGTGGGTGTGTAGTGTAACTTCTATTCAGGACAGCTGCCTACTCCCATTGCAATAAGGCTCCAGTGGTTTTCTGGTGTGTATGTTTGTTTGTTGAGGTCACCTTATGGAAAAAAAAAAAAAAAAGTAGTTATTGGTAAATACTATATACTGTCTGTTCGTGTGGGTGGGTTTCTGTAATAAAATAAACATGTATGTGTATCAATTGTGTGTGATGTGTTTGTCTTTTGATGGAAGATAAATGTTTTTTACAAAAAATGTTGCTGCTTCCTCCGGGGCGTGACATTTCTGATGCTAATTTGCTCGTTACATGTGTCTCATCTCTCCGTCTGCATTTCGGTTCTTACCCTCCTGCTCCTCTTTACCTGCAGTTCTCTCTCCTTCCACCCCCCCCCCCCACCCCCCCATCACTCCACTCCCCCCGTTTCAAGTCTAGGGTGACGGTAGCTAATTATAAAATCAATGATGCCAGGCTGGCTGGTTTATGGCCTGCTCTAAAACCTTAACTGGGAAATCACTGGTGGATTAATGCCTCCCTCACTCTTTATCGCTTTTAATTAGAAATGTAAAAGATATGAAGAGCCAGAGGCTAGAACACATCTCCGATGAGATTGAGGCCAAATGGTACCCTATTCCCTATGTAGTGCACTACTTTTGACCAGGCCTCTGTAGGGAATGGAGTGCAATTTGGGACGTACCCCCACATCTCTTATATGACCTCTGCCACCCTAGCCTGTCAGCCCCTTTTTTCTTTTCCTCTGCTCTCCCCTTTCTTGTTTATTTATTTCCCCCCTTTGTATCCCCCCGTTCCTTCTAGCAGACCCTCCTCACTCTGGTATGTGTAGCTATATAGCTCCTTGCCAACTCGTAGCGTTGTCCTCTAACCAAATCAGTCCCCTCCTTGCAGCAAAGGGCCCTGGCCCCCTCCCCTCCTCTTCCCCGTCCCTCCTCCTCTCCTCTTCCCCGTCCCTCCTCCTCTCTTCTTCCCCGTCCCTCCTCCTCTCTATCTTTCTCCCGGTCTGTCTGTCTGTCTGTTAAATTTATTATCCCTACATCTTCAAATGCTTCTCACCTTCCCCTAACCTTCCCTCCTTACTTTTTCCCCCTTTTGATTGCTCCCTACCCACTCTGCATCCGCTGCGAATGTAATGGAACGAAAGGATGCCGATCATGTCCCCGTCTCCTTCCTCCGGGCCAGCCGTGATAGGCTACAGTCTTTCCCATAATCACCCCATCCCCTCCTAGCATATGACATGTCCCTTACCACCCGTTTACTATGGCTCCAGGACGTGCGCATAGCCCCTGAATGTTTTATCACACACTCTGATCTGACTCTCATTCCTTCTAGCTAGTCTTGTCTGGTGATGTAAACAGTGCTACCAGTGTTCTGTCCTCCCAGGCCGGTGTTGCAGACAGCGCTACCAGTGTTCTGTCCTCCCAGGCCAGCTCCCATACACTGTATGTAAGGCATGACGACGATAGAAGAGTTGGCTACAGAACGGGACCAGCCTACTCTCTGAGAAAGCTGGTAGCCACTAGCCACGTGATCTTAACTCGCCGAGCAAGCACGTCTAGAAATCAATGCAAAATTGCCCATGTTCAGAACAAGCGCAAGCAAACCCAGTTCTTGGTTTACTCTATTCAGACCAGTTCCTGTATGGTTCACGAAGGATGATTCATTATTGATTCTCTACCAGGACTTCTGAGTGATCAGTATGCTCTCCGAGTAATAGAACGAAACTGCCAACCTCCGTCCTGGGGTGGACTGGCGTTCTCCCTTCCTACGATCCTTGTAGCTTCTTATTCGCCCGATCTTCTTACTTTTCACTTGTATACTTCCTTGTAACCTTGTCGTTGCTTTGCGCCAATAATAACCTGGAGAGGATATCTGCTCCAACCATCAATTGACTAATCATGGCTAGTATAATTGGAAATTGTGGCGATGAAACCCCCCCAAAAATACCAGCCTGCCTCTTTAAATCCCCTTACTACCCCAACACTCCTACCTATTGCCCCAGAGTTCCCATAGCAACGTGTTATTGGGGTTGAATATATGAGGCCGTTTAGCTTCAGTCCGTGTAAAGCAGCTAATAATATATGGACCGTATTCTAATCCCCAGTCCCTCTTTATTGAGCTGTATTTTTAACGATAGTTAATTATGGCAATCATATAGTTGATAGAACCCCCATCTCTGTTTAGCACTCTTCACGCTAGTGTCTACGTCTATTAATAACAACAACCGTCGAGGCTATAATACACTGAGTGTACAAAACATTAAGAACACCTTCCTAATATTGAGTTGGCCCAAAGGGATGCTGGCCCGTGGTGACTCCAATGCTTCCCACAGTTTGTGTCAAGTTGGCTGGATGTCCTTTGGGTGGTGGACCGTTCTTGATACGCACGGGATACTGTTGAGCGTTAAAAAACCCAGCAGCATTGCAGTTCTTGACACAAACCGGTGCTCCTGGAATCTACTGCCATAACCCATTCAAAGGCACTTAAATCTTTTGTCTTGCCCATTCACCCTCTGAATGGCACACATACACAATCCATGTCTCAAATGTCTTAACAATCCTTCTTTAAGCTTTCTCCTCCCCTTCATCTTCACTGATTTGAAGTGGATTTAACAAGTGACATCAATAAGGGATCATAGCTTTCACCATGGATTCACCTGGTCAGTCTGTCATGGAAGTAGCAGGTGTTCCTAATGTTTTGTACACTCAGTGTATACTGTAACACTGTCCCCAGGACACGGAGTGGAAGTATGCATCTGTCTACAGTAGGAGGCAACATGAATGAATTGTAACACACTGGTAATACTAGTGCCTGCTCGGTCCTTTCCTATATGCAGGGCTGGTGTACAGACACTGCTGGCTGGCTGGCTGGTCTCTGTACCCAAAGTGCAAGAGCGCCCACTATTGGTAGTCATTGTGATGATGACGCCATTGCAGTGCTCAGCTCTAATGAAATGGACTGAGGAGCAAGGCTTGCGGCTGGGTGAAGGAACGGGGGCTATCAAAAAAAAATCATTTGAAGGGTTCTTTACGGAATATTCATATCGGTGTCATAAGTGCATCCAAGAGTGTCACGACTGAGAAGGAAAAAAATGTTACAACACATTTTAAGAGAATGAGACATTTCTCAAAGGAAATGTGTTATTAATCTCACAAAAGTCATTTATTGTGCCGTACAGTTCATATGGCTTTTTCGTTGTATGACAGAGTTGGTATGAACAGAAGATTGGACAATACCCTGGCCATGTTTTACAGAGAACACCGGCACCAAAACAGCATAATCGCAACGTTTGCATCATGAAGGCCTGGCAGGGCAGGCCGAGAGGAAATTAGGTCATCAAACCTCGCCGGCTCTGCTTCTCAAGCGCTCCTGTGTGACGCAACAGCGCCGTACAGAGAACATCCACCCGATGACAGAGGAGGCATGTTAAAGCCTGTACACACACTCAAAAACCAACCAGGAGGGCCACATTCAGAGAGAACTGTACAGTAGGCCCTCTTTCTCTACCGCTGGGAGGAGTCTGTTGCGCTCCTGTTCATATACTGTATCTTCGTAGCGAGACTGTGTACAAAACTCTGGAATGTACACGTAGCCAGCTGCATCATGAACCGTTGGTTACATATTGACTGAGACACGTTGGCAAGAGAAGAAGACGGGAGGACACATGGGCCTGCCACTTCACTGAAGAAGACATGAGAGCAGGGGTACAATCCTACAACATTACAAAGACATGATGATGTCATGGCTTCGGATGAGAAGGCAGTTGGTTTCTCGGATGCCAGGTCTGAGACAGATGATGCTTTTCACACCAGTGAGCCGAGCCAAACTGAGCTGGACAGAGCTGGCCTGGCCCTGCACCCACCGTAGTTCCTGGAACTGTGCTGGAAAGGACCATGTGAAAATAGAATACCCCTGCCAGCACTGGTTTGGTTTGGGTTGGCATGATAGTGTGAAAAGGGTAACAGGCTGGCTGGCATCCACGCCATTTGTTAGACCAGTCATCTATCTACTATGTACACCGAGCTAGGAGTTTACTGGTCAGATCCCACTGACTTGAGTCAAAAATACACACACATAAATATTGCCTGTTCCTAGCGCACCCTACAGCGTGGCGGCCGCTAGGGTTTGGTCCTTAGTAACAGTGAAGCCCTGAGAAGTCTGTTTTCATGTCGTTGCCCCTAACAGTTCCTGGTTTGAACTTGCGTGTGTCTGCGTGTGTGTTGATCACGTGTCAGCGAGTGTTTGCTTGTGCACGTTGTCAAATTGTCAAATAGTGCTTCGGATTTCACAGGCATTTGATGATGATAGTTCTCTACATTTCCGTTGTGTTCGTCAATTGCATGACTGCTGAATAAGATGAGATTGCCATTGACTGTACTGTCAATATTGGGCAATAAAGATGCATTGTATAAAACAAGATATTGAAGTGCCACAGCCAAGTGCTACGGCCAACTGTCAATCTCTGTCTACCAAACAAAGCCAAAATGGCACATTTGTTATAGGTTCGAGGTTTAGTATGTGTGTGTGTGTGTGTGCGTGTGTGCGTATACTTTTACATGTCAGTGTGTGTTGAGTTGCTAACTTTGGCACTGAGACACTATCCATTCGACAGCATAGTTTGTTGCGTTGAAAGGAAGCACATAGATGAATGCTAGTCCCCTGATAAACAACACCAATCCACAACTTTAGTCACTGTAACACAACATTACGGAGTTGATTATCATTGACATCTACGGCGCGCAAAACTGCCCAAAAAACACCAGCGGCGCAGTTGGAAAGAAGATTCAGTTCGAGGTCTGCCAGTTCGGATTCTGATTCGTCTCTCTCTCTGGATATATCCGTAGTAATGGGAAACTCCTCAAAAAACAAAACCTCATCTAAAGAAATCATTTACAAAACCAGGATTACAAACAAACAAAATATAATGGTATATATAGATATGTATGGACTAATTAATACATTGAGAAAGAAAGAAAATTCAAGAAAAAAAAAATACTTTTTTTTAACAGTATTCAAAAGCAAATAACAGCAGAAAAATCGATTAGCATATTCAGTTTGGTTTCATCCTGTGTTTGTCTTTTTCAGAAACGTGTTTTGCTTTGCATCCGTTGGAAATAGTCTATTGTTCAGTTCATGCTTTCTGTTTTGGCCATTCCTCTATGTAGATACAAACAAAAAGATAGTAAAAAAAAAAGATTTATTTTTGTTGTCAAAGAGTCCGCTTTTCGTTTTTGTTGCCATCACGCCATCTTCCCTCTTCTCTATATCAGGACTCACGAGTCCAGTCGGTTGCATCATGTCGTCTCTCCGTCCCTCTTTTATAATAGTATCTCTGCAGGTCTCTCCGCGTGTCTGCATGTTACTTATCAGGAACCTGTGAGTCAGAGAACCTGAGTTATAGTGTCTGTACAGTTAGGTGTAAGTCTCTCCTGTCCTGTCATGTCCTGCTTGGAGAGACTGATGTGCAGTAGGGAGATGGAGAGGATACAGAGGAAAGCGAGGGAGGGCCAGCATTGGAAGGGGTAAGGTGGGTGTATGTGTGTCTGTGTGTCTGTGTGTGTGTGTGTGTGTGTGTGTGTGTGCGTGCGTGTGTATGATTACGTCAGTTAGTGTGTGTATTTGAGTGCACAGACTGTATTTGTGTGTGATCGCCTCTCCTCCTCACTGCGCCCTCCTGGCACGGCTCTTCCTATCCCCTTCGCTGCCACTCTCCAGAGCCCAGGATTCCCCCTCACTGTCCGAGCCCCTGTCCTCTTCCTCCCCATCATCATAATCATCCTCATCTTCCTCCTCTGGGGAGGGCTCACTGCCGTTCTCTGTCCCCCAGCTGTCCTCCTCGTCCTCGGCCTCAGTCTTCATGGTGGTGGGGGGTTTGGTGGAGGCTGGTGGAGCGGGTGGAGGGGCAGGCGGTGGGGAGCTCTCTCCACTGCTCTCTGTCTGGTCCTCGAAGGCCTCTGGGTTCTCTAACATCTCCCTGATCAGAGGAGGCATGGGGCCTGGGATCTCCATCTTCAGAGTGAGGGCCCTCTCGGCCCCTGTTCACACACCACAGGGGAAAAAAACATTCATGTTAACGAGTCTAGAAAGTCATGTCTTAGCGTTCGCTTATAGTGCTAGATGTTCCAGGCATTATGGAAGTAATCCTGACGTCTCAAATGTTCTGCTTCCACCGTAATCTATGTGTATCATTCAGACTGTGTGTGTTAGCTGGTGGTCTGGTTTAATTGTAGTGTACTCTTTCTGTATTATAACAATACTGACCCTTGGTGCTGATGCCTCTGAGGTCAGTGATCTTCATCAGCATGCGGGGGAACATGTGTGGTTTGTTGGGGCGTCTGCGACGGGCGTAGATCTTCAGGGCCTCCAGCAGGGGCTCCTGCAGCTTGTCCACCTTCTGGGGCTCCTCCAGGTCCATACGGTCTGAGGGACGGACAGGGGGAGAGGATCGCGTTATACACACGATTACGTGACAAACTGGACACATAAACAGCCATAAGACTAGGATGGGAATGATGTAATTGATGATTTTGAGGTCATTACAATCGTTTCATGTTATTGGTAACAACTACAGGTAAATAAAGTGTCAAGTGGAGTGCAACCAAACTATTCCATCCCTGCATTTCTACTGGTATTGTAGCTGATAGAGGATGTTATCGCGGCCTAACACCTCAAAGACATTTAGGTCTGTATTAGTTCTTAACGTTGTATTGACGAGCAGTAAAATAGTATTAATCCCCTGAGGGTGCAGTACCTCCAGAAATGAGGGAGATGGCGCTGAGGAGGCCAGTCTCTGTGTCATCCATCTCCAGAGGCAGCAGCTGGCCAGCGAAGGCAAACACCAGGTCTGTGAGCGGGCCGAAGCCTGCGTTGTGCATCTGGGTCCGGTTCAGGGTCAGCCCGTCAGAGAAAGTCATGGTGTCCTGCTCTGGGGTGTAGCGCGTGCAGATCCTCAACATCTAGAGGTGAAAGAGGGAGGGGGAAAGGTGGAAAGACCGAGAAAGAGAGGGGGAAGGATATAAATAAATAAAAATACAACAGGAAGGCTAAACCATATAGTAGGCTATGTTCTTTATCGATTGTCCATTAAAACAACAGGCTAATCTCTCGTCATCTGTTCACCTTTCCCTCTATACAGCACGTGGGGCTACTCTTGCAATACCGCCACTATCCACTGAGAGGCAGTGTCCCCTCATCATTACATTGCCACATCTCTGAGTCTCAGAGAATATAGCAGGGTCCGTTGACAGAGCGGATGAGGGGATAGAAAGAACCAGGTAAGTACCAGGATGTCCAGGCAGGCTGACTTGAGGAGGGTGATCTGGTCAGCGATGGTGAGGGTGGTGAAGCCGGGGAGGCGCTTGGCAAACTCCACGATCTTGATGATGCACTTGGTGGAGAGCTCACTGAACTTATCCCACAGCCCCAGGTCCAGCTGCACGCGCTGCTCTGCACTGGAGTTCTGGAGGACGGGAGAGACAGAAAGAGAGAGAGAGTGAGCGTGGGGATGGCAGGGACACAGACAGGGTTCTTATTAGACATTGATCAGGTAGAAGAGTTATTGGTTATTATTTATATATATTTTTTACCTTTATTTAACTAGGCAAGTCAGTAACCCTGTACGCTGGGCCAAATGTGTGCCGCCCTATGGGACTATCCCGATCACGGCTGGTTGTGATACAGCCCGGGATCGAACCAGGGTCTGTAGTGATGCCTCTAGCACTGAGATGCAATGCCGTAGACGGCTGCGCCACTCAGCAGCCTTTACCACGGGTATGACAAAACATGTATTTTTAACGCTCCAGTTTATAATAGCAATAAGGCATCTTGAGGGTTTGTGGTATATTGCCAATATATCACGGCTAAAGGGCTGTATCCATAAGAACAGCCATTAGCCGTGGTATATTGGCCATATACCACAAGCCCTCGGGCCTTTTGCTTAATTATTATTCAGGTAGAATAATAACACCACTGACTGGACATCAACCAGCGAGGTTGAATGCTCTCACAGTCTTACAGTACACCAACCAATCACCTACCAAGCTCTCAAACATCAGCACAGCGACAAAGTGGAGTCGGAGTTCAACGGCTCAGACACGAGACGTACGTGGCAGGGTCTACAGACAATCACGGACTACAAAGGGGAAAACCAGCCACGTCGCGGACACCGGCGTCTTGCTTCCGGACAAGCTGAACACTTTCTTCGCCCGCTTTGAGGATAACACAGTGCCACCGACACGGCCCGCTCCCAAGGACCGCAGGCTCTCGTTCTCTGTGGCCGACGTGAGTTAAGACACTTAAGCGCGTTAACCCTTGCAAGGCTGCCGGCCAAGACGGCATCCCTAGCCACGAACTCAGAGCATGCGCAGACCAGCTGGCTGGTGTGTTTACGGACATATTCAATCTCTCCCTATCCCAGTCTGCTGTTCCCACATGCTTCAAGATGTCCACCATTGTTCCTGTACCCATGAAAGCAAAGATAACTGAACTAAATGACTATTCACTTGTCATCATGAAGTGATTTGAGAGACTAGTCAAGGATCATATCTCTTGCACCTTACCTGTCACCCTAGACCCACTTCAATTTACTTACTGCCCCAATAGGTTCACAGACCATGCAATTGCCATCGCACTGGACAAGAGGAATACCTATGTAAGAATGCTGTTCATTGACGGGCCGCCCCCAGGTGGTGAAGGTAGGAAACAACACCTTCACTTTGCTGATCCTCAACACAAGGGCCCCTCATGGGTGCGTGCTCAGCCCCCTCATGTACTCCCTGCTCACCCATGACTGCGAGGCCACGCCCGCCTCCAACTCAATCATCAAGTTTGCAGACGACACAACAGTAGTAGGCATGATAACCAACAATGACGAGACGGCCTACAGGGGGAAGGTGAGGGCCTGGGAGAGTGGTGCCAGGAAAATAACCTCACTCAACATCAAAAAAACAAAGGAGCTGATCATGGACTTCAGAAAACAGCAGAGGGAGCACGCCCCGGTCCGAATTGATGGGATCACAGTGGAGAAGGTGGAAAGATTCAAAGTTCCTCGGCGTACACATCACTGACAAGCTGAAATGGTCCACCTCAAATGTATATACTGTATTCTATTCTACTGTATTTTAGTCAATGCTCGTCCTAATATTTGTATATTTCCTAATTCAATTATTTTACTTTTAAAATGTGTGTGTATTGTTGTGTATTGTTAGATACTACTGCACTGTTGGAGCTAGGAACACAAGCATTTCGCTACACCCGCAATAACCTCTGCTAAACATGTATATGTGACCAATGACATTTGATTTGATTGGGAGAAATTTGATTTACCCTAAACGGGCCTTTTGAGTTGGGGAAAGTGTGCATGTTCATAGTGGATTAGTGTCTTTACATGGGATGTGAATCAGTATGTTCTAACGGGGGAAAAAGGACAAATACCCAAATGTGTGAGACTCTTACGGTGTGGTATTTGCCCAGCTGCAGCAGTGAGGGGAAGGTGTCTTGGTGGGCCTTGCTGACTTTGTTGACCAGCTCCTCCAGTTCTCCACTCAGCTCATAACTCTCCGGAGGCACCAACTCCTCCTTCACGTCCTTCTTCTTCTTGTTCCTGTCGTTGCGCACTGCTAGGGAGGAGAAGAGGAGGAGGAGGATTAAGAGGAGGAGAGGAAGAGCAGAAGGAGGAACACAGCAACACGTGAGTGAGGATGTCCGTTGGCTTCCCACTGACTCGCCGCAATTCGGTGATGTTGCGTACCAGTTAGTGAGCCATATTATACAATCCAGCTCATAACACCACTTAAACAAAGTGATGACACTATCTCTCCATTCACTGTTATCTCCCTCCCTTTTCCTCCCTCCCTCTCCCTCCTCCCATTCTTTCCTTCCTCTCAGGATATCCAGAAATAGCAGGGGGACAATGTGATCCACGTCCTAACACACATCCCACACAAACAATACACCCACATAAGTGTCCCATGGGCAAACCTTCCTACCACTCACCTCACCTCGCACACACACTCTCACAGACATACACAGTCACATTGAGTAAATTGAACTCTTTTGTGACCAAGAATTTGCTATCACTCTCATTTTTTTTTTTTGTATTTGTCATAACAGAATGATCAGTTGGAGCCAAGTCAAAAAGGCTATTTTTTACAGAGCGACTATACTGAAATGAAAGTGCAAATGAAAGGTGAGGGGTTTTGGCAGGGCAAGGGTGTGTTGAGAGTGAGATGACTGGTGAAACACCTAGTCTGTGTCCCTAAGGGCACCCTGTAACCTAGAAGGGCACTACTTTGCACCAGACAAAAGCAGTGCACTATATAGGGAATAGGGTGTCATTTGGGACGCTGATTCGCAGGAAGAGTCATTTAGTAACGTGATTAGTCACAAGGGTGGTACTGTGCCCAGTCTTTCCAAATCAGTACCCTGCTGCTTCTTCGTTTCACTTCCTACTTCCTCCTGGGTGAATCATTTTAGATCAAACTATACCAGCGACTATCTAAAAGCATATTGAGTGCTTTGTTTATATACTCTTGAGTGTGTGTGTGTGTGTGTGTGTGTGTGTGCACTTCCATGTGTGTGTTTGTGCATGAGCGTGTGTGCTTGCATTCCTGCTTCCGTATCACAGGGCCTGGATGTCCTAGGTCAGTAGTCCCCATCCCCCCAGCCTCGCTTACGTCTCTCACCTTCCTTGGACATGCCGACCTCGAAGCACTTCTGCAGTCGGCAGTACTGGCAGCGGTTCCTGGTGACCTTGTTGATCTGGCAGTTCTTGTCCCGGTGACAGGTGTACACCATGTTCTTCTGGATACTGCGCCGGAAGAAGCCCTGGAGACGAGAGAAGAGAGGGGAAGGAGCAGATGAAACGCGGCCCGGTGGAGGGAGTGACATTGTAACGGCCACGTTATCTTTCAACCTTTCATGTCTGTTCATTTCTCAGATCCCGGGATTCCCAACTGAAACATTTTAGCTTCCTCATCCAGGCTTTGATCTCGTACATTCTCATGGCGCCGCCGCGCCGCCCTGTGTTCAATACTTTCACCCGCTCTATCCTTACAGCGTCCGCGACGTCATACTTTTGGACATTAGAAACGAGACCACTGGCATGCTGCCTGCCAGTGTTACGTTTGAGTGTTGTCAGTGCGTGTGATGATGCCGGTGATCATGAAACAAAAGCCGGGGCCTCCTCACCTTGCAGCCCTCACAGGAGCTGACCCCGTAGTGATAGCCGGAGGACTTGTCCTGGCACACGAAGCAGGGCTTGTAGATGCGTGGCGGGGGAGGTGGAGAGGGAGAGCTGGGGACCATCTCCTCTGAGCTGGTGCTCTGGGTCTCCACCGCTGCAGAATATAAGAGAGGTGGATGAGTCGTCTGATTTTTGTTACATTTTCTAGCTTGCAGTCGAATACTGCTGTTAGCGAGCCAGTTGCACGCCAGTTGTCACGCTTAGGTTAGACTACACCAAATAAAGACGGGGAGATTTTGGCTGACTATTGGTAGTGAGAAGATAGACAACAGTCAGAATGGAATGGAAGATATGACTTTTAGTCCCATGTCCCCAGTGCACCCTACCATCATTCACCCTAAGGGGGCAGCACTGAGCCCTCAGGTCACAGATCAGAGTTCAGTGTCTGTTTTAGAGTTGGGAGGGGCTGTAATTGACAGAGGTAAAGAAAACAAACCATTTTACAACAGGCAGATAAGTGGAGATGTGATTGATTAGATTGACAGATCTCAGTCTCTGATAGGGCCTGGCGGCTGAATGGGCGGGGCTGCAGCTAGGGATCCCTCATTCCACAGTGACTCACTCACTGAGACTGGCATCCACTTGCCTCAGGAGAAATCTGCCACTCTCCCCACAAGGTAGCTAAGGTATAGGAAGATGAGAGAGCAAAATGTCCATGCACAACTGGTGTCCGCTTCGGTCTGCCCCTCCCACTGCTGCAGACTCAAACCCAGTCCCACACGCTGACTGCCATACCCACTGACGTCACAGTTGTACCTTGAGTCACATGCTCCTACGCTAAATGAAACAGAATTATGTTTGAAATATGCTCCTTTTGGCACTGAGCTACACCACGTCTGGATTCCATACTTCCCAAGAGAGACACACTCAGACACACGCACGCACGCACACGCCAACAGACATGCCGCCACCGCCACACACTGACAAACACTCTCAGTAACAGGCACACACATGTTGACCTCCCCCCCCACCCAACACCACTTCTTTCAACTTTCACCACTGGTCACCCCTCAAACTTCAACTCCCCAACTTCTCCAGCTCCAGCCTCCAAAACGCCACCACCCCCTGACAAACAAACCCTATATTCCTCTCATTTCCTGGCCCTAAATTCCTCAGCTTGGCCCTGTCAGGGTTCAATAGAGGCCCAGACTTATAAGCTGGCCTATAAAGATAGTCTCATGGCTGGCCTGGAGGCCCCATCCCTGCTGGCCAGGCCTTTACTAGGATCCAGTCACCTTGGGCAAGCTATTCACACCACCAGCTGTAGACCCAGGCCCGTGAAAAACAGCAGAGAAAATCATCAAATAAAAACAGGGAGGCTCTAGAATTCTAACTTTTACTGCCTCCCGCCTCCCCCTAACACCTTCAATGGAAACCACAGGGCTAGCTTACATTTAACCTACAATCCCCCCTCCTCCAGTCCCCCTTCCCTCCTCTCCCCCTTTCCCTCATACCCAAACCACCAGCTTGCCTTTTTTATGAGAGTGGGGACTTCAAAAAGAAGGGAAAAGGGGGTATAAAAGGAGGTGTATGATTAAAGAAAAACGGAGAAAGCCAGGGGACAGAAAAGGGAGGGGGTGAGAGGAGGACACAGTTGTTGCCGCTCAGGGCTAGCCTTGTTCGACACCAAGATGACCATTACTGCTACGGCTGTTAGCTACTGCTGCTGCAACTCTGCTACTGTTACTACTGCTACTGCTGCTGCCACTGTAACTCTGCTACTGTTACTACTGCTGCTGCCACTGTAACTCTGCTACTGTTACTACTGCTACTGCCACTGTAACTCTGCTACTGTTACTACTGCTACTGCTGCTGCCACTGTAACTCTGCTACTGTTACTACTGCTACTGCTGCTGCCACTGTAACTCTGCTACTGTTACTACTGCTGCTGCCACTGTAACTCTGCTACTGTTACTACTGCTGCTGCCACTGTAACTCTGCTACTGTTACTACTGTTGCTGCCACTGTAACTCTGCTACTGTTACTACTGCTGCTGCCACTGTAACTCTGCTACTGTTACTACTGCTACT
The DNA here is from genome assembly GCF_013265735.2 of Oncorhynchus mykiss. Lineage (NCBI taxonomy): Eukaryota > Metazoa > Chordata > Actinopteri > Salmoniformes > Salmonidae > Oncorhynchus > Oncorhynchus mykiss. The sequence continues at coordinate 41,370,030 of NC_048580.1, read as the reverse complement.
GCTGCTGCCACTGTAACTCTGCTACTGTTACTACTGCTACTGCTGCTGCCACTGTAACTCTGCTACTGTTACTACTGCTACTGCTGCTGCCACTGTAACTCTGCTACTGTTACTACTGCTACTGCTGCTGCCACTGTAACTCTGCTACTGTTACTACTACTACTGCTGCTGCCACTGTAACTCTGCTACTGTTACTACTGCTACTGCTGCTGCCACTGTAACTCTGCTACTGTTACTACTGTTACGGCTGCTGCCACTAACTCTGCTACTGTTACTACTGCTACTGCTGCTGCCACTGTAACTCTGCTACTGTTACTACTGCTACTGCTGCTGCCACTGTAACTCTGCTACTGTTACTACTGCTACTGCTGCTGCCACTGTAACTCTGCTACTGTTACTACTGCTGCTGCCACTGTAACTCTGCTACTGTTACTACTGCTACTGCTGCTGCCACTGTAACTCTGCTACTGTTACTACTGCTGCTGCCACTGTAACTCTGCTACTGTTACTACTGCTGCTGCCACTGTAACTCTGCTACTGTTACTACTGCTGCTGCCACTGTAACTCTGCTACTGTTACTACTGCTGCTGCCACTGTAACTCTGCTACTGTTACTACTGCTGCTGCCACTGTAACTCTGCTACTGTTACTACTGCTGCTGCCACTGTAACTCTGCTACTGTTACTACTGCTGCTGCCACTGTAACTCTGCTACTGTTACTACTGCTGCTGCCACTGTAACTCTGCTACTGTTACTACTGCTGCTGCCACTGTAACTCTGCTACTGTTACTACTACTACTGCTGCTGCCACTGTAACTCTGCTACTGTTACTACTGCTACTACTACTACTAGAGATAATCATTGTCCACAGCCTAAATTCCTTCTCAGAAACATCTTGAGGTAAATCTTAATCCCAATACTAAAGTAACAAATCACCCTCTACTCTAACCACTTTGAAAAGAAGTGACTGTGTCTGGACTCATATTCCCTATATAGTGCAGTACTCTTGACCCAGGTCAGAAATGGGCCGAGGTCAAACGCTGTGCACTAAATAGGGGATAGGGTGGCGTTGGTTATGCACATTGTTTCTGCAGCAGTGGAGCTGCAGCTATCCTCGTGGCCCTGAATGTATCAAACACAGGGAACGAGTGGAACCGCGCAGAACGTCCCAGGAACCTGTGTGTTCATGCAATAATAACAGCAGTAAACGGGCCATGTGTTGACGAGTCTTTTGAAAAGGACAACTCCTGTGTGGGGTCTAGAAATGGATACGGTCCGTTGCTGACTGACACCGTCTGAGTGGCGGAGAGGTGGAACAAGAGAGAGGGGGGGGGGGGGGGGGGGGGGGGGGAGGGGGGGGGGGGGCAGCGAGAGAGAGAGAGAAGGGGGATGAAGTCAGAGAGAGAAAGATAAACTAGGACAGAGACAGAACTGCTTGCTGCCGTGGTAAAACAGAATACGACTCCTTTTCTCTCTCTCTCTCTCTCACACACACGCATGCACACTCACACACACCCGCAAACACACACCTATCCAAATACCGCTCCACATTTACCCCACCCCAAGAAAGCAGTCCCACATTTAATGATCAATCAACCCCCCTGAGCCCCTTCCCCTGTCTTTTCATGTCTACCCCTGTCCCCCAAACCCAGCTCATCTCTGTTTAGAAAACAAATGCTTCTGAAATGAGAGGCCCTCTTATCAGTGCTGAAGCCTGGACCTCAATTTGCATGACAATCCCCCTCTGGAGGGCTGCAGGCTGGTGATGGACGAGAGGTGGGTGGTAGGTGGTGGGTGGGGGCTATGTGTAAGGGGTGACAGAGGGGAGGAGAAGAGAAGAGAGGAGGGTATAGTTGAGTTATGAGTAGCCACTGCTCATTTCCTGCTAAGTATCAGTTTACCTCTAATCCCTCTCTTTCAATGGCCTCTGTACACAAGTGGCCCAGCTGCACTGGCCTGGCCTACACTAATCCCCAGTCTCACACACACACACACACACACACACACACACACACACACACACACACGTAGGCACGCGTGCACAGTGCACACACACACAAGCATGCACGTACACACACCCCCCTCCATCTGCGGAGTTACATCAGTAACATCCTATCACTGCACCTCATTAGACGTGAAATGTAAGTGCACTAGACAGAAATAGCCGTTTAGCTGAAGGTCATTTACATTCAATTCTAGGTCAACATCAACTGGGCCAATTGACTTCCCTTGATGTTGAACCGATCCAATAGAAGAAGGAGAGAATGAAGGGAGGACAAACAGAGAACAAAAGAGAAGGGGCTTTCTGGAGATTTTCAAAACCTGTCTTTTGTTTTGTCTGAGTGGAGTGGAGTGGAGTGGAGTGGAGTGGAGAGGCAAGGAGAGGAGAGGAGTGGAGTGGAGAGGCAAGGAGAGGAGTGTAGTGGAGTGGAGAGGCAAGGAGAGGAGTGGAGAGGAGTGGAGAGGCAAGGAGAGGAGTGGAGAGGAGTGGAGAGGCGAGGAGCGGAGTGGAGAGGCAAGGAGAGGAGTGGTGAGGCAAGGAGAGGAGTGGAGAGGAGAGGCAAGGAGAGGAGAGGAGTGGAGTGGAGAGGCAAGGAGAGGAGTGTAGTGGAGTGGAGAGGCAAGGAGAGGAGTGGAGAGGAGTGGAGAGGCAAGGAGAGGAGTGGAGAGGCAAGGAGAGGAGTGGAGCGGAGTGGAGAGGAAAGGAGAGGAGTGGCGAGGCAAGGAGAGGAGTGGCGAGGCAAGGAGAGGAGTGGAGAGGAGTGGAGAGGCAAGGAGAGGAGTGGAGAGGAGTGGAGAGGCAAGGAGAGGAGTGGAGAGGCAAGGAGAGGAGTGGAGAGGCAAGGAGAGGAGTGGAGAGGAGTGGAGAGGCGAGGAGTGGAGAGGACTGGAGTGGAGGGGTGAGGAGTGGAGAGGAGAGGCAAGGAGAGGAGAGGCAAGGAGAGAAGTGGAGTGGAGAGGAGAGGCAAGGAGAGGAGAGGAGTGGAGTGGAGAGGCAAGGAGTGGAGTGGAGTGGAGTGGAGTGGAGAGGAGAGGCAAGGAGAGGAGTGGAGAGGAGTGGAGAGGAGAGGAGTGGAGAGGAGTGGAGAGGAGTGGAGAGGCAAGGAGAGGAGTGGAGAGGAGTGGAGAGGCAAGGAGAGGAGTGGAGAGGCGAGGAGCGGAGTAGAGTGGAGAGAGGAGGAGTGGAGAGGCAAGGAGTGAAGTGGAGAGAGGAGGAGAGGGGAGTGGAGAGGGGAGGAGTGGAGAGGAGTGGAGTGGAGAGGAGTGGAGAGGCAAGGAGAGGAGTGTAGTGGAGTGGAGAGGCAAGGAGAGGAGTGGAGAGGAGTGGAGAGGCAAGGAGAGGAGTGGAGAGGCAAGGAGAGGAGTGGAGCGGAGTGGAGAGGAAAGGAGAGGAGTGGCGAGGCAAGGAGAGGAGTGGCGAGGCAAGGAGAGGAGTGGAGAGGAGTGGAGAGGCAAGGAGAGGAGTGGAGAGGAGTGGAGAGGCAAGGAGAGGAGTGGAGAGGCAAGGAGAGGAGTGGAGAGGCAAGGAGAGGAGTGGAGAGGAGTGGAGAGGCGAGGAGTGGAGAGGACTGGAGTGGAGGGGTGAGGAGTGGAGAGGAGAGGCAAGGAGAGGAGAGGCAAGGAGAGAAGTGGAGTGGAGAGGAGAGGCAAGGAGAGGAGAGGAGTGGAGTGGAGAGGCAAGGAGTGGAGTGGAGTGGAGTGGAGTGGAGAGGCAAGGAGAGGAGTGGAGAGGAGTGGAGAGGAGAGGAGTGGAGAGGAGTGGAGAGGAGTGGAGAGGCAAGGAGAGGAGTGGAGAGGAGTGGAGAGGCAAGGAGAGGAGTGGAGAGGCGAGGAGCGGAGTAGAGTGGAGAGAGGAGGAGTGGAGAGGCAAGGAGTGAAGTGGAGAGAGGAGGAGAGGGGAGTGGAGAGGGGAGGAGTGGAGAGGAGTGGAGTGGAGAGGAGTGGAGAGGCAAGGAGAGGAGTGGAGAGGCAAGGAGAGGAGTGGAGAGGCAAGGAGAGGAGTGGAGAGGCGAGGAGCGGAGTAGAGTGGAGAGAGGAGGAGTGGAGAGGCAAGGAGTGAAGTGGAGAGAGGAGGAGAGGGGAGTGGAGAGGGGAGGAGTGGAGAGGAGTGGAGAGGGGAGGAGTGGAGAGGACTGGAGTGGAGAGGAGAGGCAAGGAGAGGAGAGGCAAGGAGAGAAGTGGAGAGGAGTGGAGAGAGGAGGAGTGGAGAGGAGTGGAGAGGGGAGAAGTGGAGAGGCAAGGAGAGGAGTGGAGGGGAGAGGGGAGTGGTGGAGAGGAGAGGAGGAGTGGAGTGAAGAGGAGAGGAGAGTGGGTGCAATAACAATTGAATTGTGAGCAGAGCAAAGGCTTGACTGTTGACTGTGTGCCTCATAGAGCTGGGACGATAAACCGGAAATTATCAACACTGACCGCGCCAACCATTTATCGAGGGCAGTGAACTGGTATCGATAATCACGATAAGTGAGAAATGAAATAAGTCTGCTAATACAGGCTATTACTGACGGTACATTTGATAGTTACAACATTCCTAGCAGTAGTAGTAGTTGTAAGGGTATGGTAATATACGAAAGTAGCTTAACTGGTGCAAATGAACATTATAAACATATCATTGTATTTCTCATTATTCTGGTATGGCTCTCTGTCCATATCGCCCAGCTCTAGTGCCTCAGGCGTTTTGTGTTGTTGCACAACCCTCATTTTAACCGAGCAGCTAGGCTAGCATATGACACCCTGGCAGAGGAACAACTTTTCTTTCACAATAGACTGCCTGTCGATGTGGTCTACGTGACTGTGGGTATGATTGAGTCTTCACTGGGACACTGTTCCAGAGAGTCTTGGCATGTGAGTGAGTGAGGGTGTGTGTGTGTGTGTGTGTGTGTGTGTGTGTGTGTGTGTGTGTGTGTGTGTGTGTGTTAGCCTGTATGCGAATAGAACTGCGGACTTTGAATTCAGAGTGGGCACTCTTCCAGCCAGTGGCTCTGCCCAGTCTCTGCAGGCTACACTCCTCTGCTCTCGGCTTCCACACACTGTACTGCTCTGAAGTGCCGCGGTGCTTGTATGTGCTAGTTGTGACGCTGTTTATCGCTCTTTGTATTGGCCGTGTTTACTGTAGACTGTTACATTCCACCGATGGCCACATCTCTAACTTCATTAAAGAACCCACAGCTGTGTTTTATTTCCCTTGCATGTCACTGTCAGAGGCCAGAGAGTGAGATGAGATTGGCCGAGACTTTCTGAACGCTGTGTGTGTGTGTGTGTGTGTACTGTGTGTGTGTGTGTGTACTGTGTGTGTGTGTACTGTGTGTGTGTGTGTGTGTGTGTACTGTGTGTGTGTGTATACTGTGTGTGTGCGTGTACTGTGTGTGTGCGTGTGTACTGTGTGTGTGTGTGTGTACTGTGTGTGTGTGTGTGTGTACTGTGTGTGTGTGTGTATACTGTGTGTGTGCGTGTACTGTGTGTGTGTGTGTGTGTACTGTGTGTGTGTGTGTGTACTGTGTGTGTGTGTGTGTACTGTGTGTGTGTGTGTGTGTGTGTACTGTGTGTGTGTGTGTATACTGTGTGTGTGTGTGTACTGTGTGTGTGCGTGTACTGTGTGTGTGTGTGTACTGTGTGTGTGTGTGTGTACTGTGTGTGTGTGTGTGTACTGTGTGTGTGTGTGTACTGTGTGTGTGCGTGTGTGCGTTTTGTGCTTTGTCTGTGTGCCCTTACAGAAAAACCACATGATTTCACATGTGGAAAGTCACATGACTTCACATGGAATGGAACATGTGACTACAAGAGAACGTGTTCCCGTTCCCCCCCGTAAGGGTGTACTGTGCACGTATGTGTGAGGCAGTGTGCGAGGGAGCGACGGACAGTTGTGTCTGTGTAGAGGAGACAGAGTGGCCTGACAGACTGACAGAAGGGCACCAGATTGAGAAGAGCATGTGGAACAGTGGGGCACCTAAACCCTGATGGGTGTTTCTACTACTCCACTGTATCACGGTGACCCCAGAACGAGCCTGTGCCACAACATAGGGGACAGAGAGAGTGGCATCCCTCCATTTGTTTGTCGTGCCAGTATAGTGCCACCTCTCTCTCTTTCTGTCTCTCCCTCCCTCTGTCTCTCTCTCTCTCTCTCTGTCTGTCTCTCTCTCTCTCTCTCTGTCTGTCTCTCCCTCCCTCGGTCTCTCTGCCCACCTCTTCCTGCCACCCCTCTTGTGTAAGGCCCTTCAGCACCATACACGTTTCCTTCCTCTTTTTTTTGTCGCACTCCCTTCTTCCGGAGGCTCTGATGCAGTTCTTTATCGTCTCCCCCTGTGGCGTCATGGCTTTTTACATGGGTTGACAGCTCATGTACCAACCCTGGGCTAAACTCTTCCTTCTACTGACACTACCAGCTCTATACCCCTGTGGTCAAGACAGGTTGCAACGTTGCCAATCATCCTGATGACTTTTACTGGTCAAGCTCTATTGCTGTAAGCTCTCTTGAATCACTGTGTACCTTTCAACTGGGAAAGTGTCCCTTTTACAGCTTGTCTGGACCCTTCCAGGCCTATGATAAATACAACTGCAGAGGGACTGGTTCAGCACTCAGAGGGGAGGAGAGGAGGAGAGGAGATGAGAGGATGAGATGAGGAGAGGGAGAGGAGGAGAGGAAGAGAAGAGGAAGGAGAGTGCGAGGTGGTGGAGGGGAGGAGAGGAGAGGGAGAAGGGGAGAGGGAGAGGAGGGGAGGAGAGGGAGAGAAGAGGAGGGGAGGAGAGGGAGAGAAGAGAAGGGAGAGGGCGAGGAGGGGAGGAGAGGGAGAGGAGATGAAGGAGAGGGAGAGCAGAGGGAGAGGAAGGGAGAGGGAGAGAAGAGGAAAGAGAGGGCGAGGTGGTGGAAGGCAGGAGAGGGCGAGGAGGGGAGGAGATGAAGGAGAGGGAGAGCAGAGGGAGAGGAGAGGAGAGGAAGGGAGAGGGGGAGAAGAGGAGAGGAAACACCAATGTAGACAGACAGAGCAGTGAACCCACCAACTTAACCCACCCCACAGGACTTTTCACCTCGCTGTCATAACCAGCACCAAGTCACGAAACACACACGCAGACATATGTGTGTATGTACACTGTCTGAGAGAGAGAGCGAGAGAGAGAGAGAGAGAGAGAGAGAGAGAGAGAGAGAGAGAGAAAAGCACTCTATGGCATTGCCATGTACATGAAGAAGCACCAGTCCCCGTTCCACAAATGCAAATATTGCATAAGTGGGTTTTCTGACATGTAGACCTGACGTTCTGAGTTCTATAATGTTGTATGGGTACCTGCAGATTGTAAGTATGCTCCTGGTACTGACCCTGCATATACAGCAGCGTACCTCCTATGGTTCCCTCCTATATTACTCATTGTATTTCATTGATATTATTCCCTCTTACCTTGACATTAAATACTGCGTTGTTTGGGAAAGATTTCACTATACTGTTTTACACCTGCTGTGTCCTGTAAAATAAACGTTGAAACTTCAAACAGCCAGACAAGGTGGGCAGCCCAAACCAGAGCAGGAAGGCAGGCAGGCAGGCAGCAGGTGGGACCGGTAACCGCTTGTGTCTCCGTGGCGTTTCAGTCTGAGACAGGCGCAGAGCGGCGCACTCCTTCAAACCAGCCTTTCTTCTTTACAACACCTCATAAAAAGACACTTTTGATTTCTGGGCCTTGATGGAGCCAGCCAAGCCAACAGCTAACATTTGGCACAGAGTTAACTCCCTTTCCGTTCCTGCATCCCACCACCAGACCAGCCTGTCAAACCACACCGAGCTTTCAAACAGCCAAACTACCCACCAACACCGGCGGCCCCCTTCAAGCCCCCGGGGCGGCCTAAAGAAAGACCTGCGGAGGAGAGGGCCCAAGAGAAGAGGGGGGAACAAACAGAAGTGGTCATTTTCCAAAAGGAACGTCTCAGAAATGAATCAGATGTAATCCTGCAGTGTAACAGGCTATTCTGAAGGCAGGAGCAGGAGGAAGCAGACAGACAAGTCCAAATGTGCAGATAATCTCCCCCTGCATCCTGTGGTGAGCACCAGCCGACTGTTCATCTGGCCACTAGCACCATGAAAGAGAGCAGTCTTCTTCATTGACTGCTGCCTACAGTAACCCAGATCTGGCAGTGGTACAGGCCTCATCTATTACTCAGACAGACTGACAGCGTTTGGAAGGAAACAAATGTTATTTGAACCCACCGTGTCTGTCTGGTGGTGGGGACAGGAGACATTCGTCTCCAGACTGTTGAGAAAAAAAAATGCTATCCCTGGGCCGTCGTCTGTCCGCCTAGCCTTCCTCTCACCACCTGTAGTGCTACCTCTCACCTGTCTGTCTGTCTGTCTGTCTGTCTGTCTGTCTGTCTGTCTGTCTGTCTGTCTCGGGCACTGCAACTAGCGCTACTGCAGCTCATTCGATTGCTATTGCTTCCTCCACACAACAATAGAAACCTGAAAAGTAGAAGTAGCCCACCGTGGCAGGACGTGAGGGGAAAAAAGAGGACAATGTAAACAACAACAGTACTACTCATGGCTCCACAACTACCGACAACATTTCAGAAACCCTGCCCTGTTTGGGGTAGATCACACTTTAACATTTAGCCTAGTCCCAGATTTCTTTTGTGTGTGCTGGACTTCCGATCTCCTGAGGTCACTGTCATACTATAGGAGTTGGGCTATACAGCACAAACAGACCTGGAACCAGGCTACTCTAACAGCTCTGCTTACATTACAATGACATTTTTGGTCATTGAGCAGTCGCTCGTATACAGAGCGACTTTACACTGTTCTTAGCCCAGATTCTCAGTACATACAGTACTGGTCAAAAGGTTTTAGAACGCCTACTCATTCAAGGGTTTTTCTGCATTTTTACTATTCTCTACATTGTAGAATAATAGTGAAGACATCAAAACTATGAAATAACGCATATGGAATTATGCTTATTTGAGCTGTTCTTGCCATAATATGGACTTGGTCTTTTACCAAATAGGGCTATCTTCTGGCTTCCACCCCCTACCTTGTCACAACATAACTGATTGGCTCAAACACATTAAGAAGGAAAGAAATTCCACAAATTAACTTTGAAGAAGGCACACCTGTTAATTGAAATGCATTCCAGGTGATTACCTCGTGAATCTGGTTGAGAGAATGCCAAGAGTGTGCAAAGCTGTCATCAAGGCAAAGGATGGCTTTTTGAAGAATCTCCAATCTAAAATAGATTTATGTCACACTTTTTGGGTTGTACATGATTCCATATGTTTTATTTCATAGTTTTGATGTATTCACTCTTATTCTACAATGTAGAATTGTGTATGTATCTTTTTTTTTGTCTCTGTCTGACTAAAACTGCTGCTGTCAAAGACAGAGAGAGACTGCTGTCAACATGATTTGTGTTTGCGAGAGAGTGGTAGCAATCTGTACGTTTTGGTACTGAGAATAAAGTTGCGTCTTAAATTGCACCCTGTTCCCTATACAGTGCACTACGTTTGACCAGGGCCCCTATGGGCCCTAGCCAAAAGTAGTGCACTATATAGGGAATAGGGTGCCAGTTAAGACGCAGCCTAAGTAGTGTTTTGACTTTCCCCTGCATGCAGTTGGCCTGACTGATCCTGGCACCAGTCACTTCAGATGGCAAAACACAGCCTGAGAAACTTCTGCTTTGAGCAACAGAAAATAGAGAAATGACGTGTTTGTGTACGTGAGGCTCTTACTTTTCACTTTAGCTTGGCAACCAATTGACTAAGGGAAGGGGTTGCCCAACGTTCACTACGGGTGGGGAGATTCAGACAATGACTCTATATGATGACAGAGCTGAGAACACCTTACTCTGTCTGCAGAGGTCCACTGGTTAAAAAGTCAGACCTGATCTAGCCAGGTCTCAGATCGGTTTGTGCCGTGTAGCCAGTGACAAGACCATAGAACACGAGTTGGCTAAACAGCACAAAACAGATCTGGGACCAGGCTACCTGAAGTAACACCCGTGAGTCACCTTGAGACGAAGAACTGCCCCATTAACAAGTTGAACCACAATAGCGTTTTATTTTGAACCAACACAGCTTTCCTAAATAGAGCGTGAATCCGGTTTATAACTCCAAAGTGAAAGCTAGCTGTCTGATAGCCACTTGTTGACAAGCTGACTACAGCACACTTCCATTCAAAAAGATGGATGTTTCCAGTAGAGGAGTGAGAGGATTGAGCCAGGGCACGTAAAGTTCTGTTGTTGGCTTCAAACTGACAGACACAGACAGAGTTCCTAGGGGACCGCAGAGACTGGGCTGTGGTACTGGGCCAAGGCACACGCACAGATGCACACGCACGCACGCATGCATACACACACACCAACGCACATGCCTTCTGAAGTACTGAAAGGCACACCTTTTTAACGCAGATACGCATGACAACACATGGCCGTTCTTCATCAGTGACCATACTTCCAAAACACACACACACCGCAGAGATGGCAGAGTGGCTATATGGCACAGTACATGGGGTGCCCCTCCCCAGTCCAGCCCAACCAAAGCCCCAGTCACTCTCCAACACTCTGCTAAGATAATGGGAATAAATACATTCTAACCACTGTGTGTCTGCTGCGTAAACACAACCCATTCACACAGAGTGGAGTCTCCCTCCATCTCCTCTCACTCTCATTCTCTCCGTGTCTGGCCTGAGCCTCTCATAACAGTGGGCCCTAGCAACGGTGGAGCCAAGCCGTCAGTCAATAACACGCTGGTAACAGAACCTCTCCCTTCACACTGAGCTCACACATGATTCCAGACGGACAAACACACACACATACACAGTTGCACGCAAGCACACACACACAAACACACACACACACACAGTTGCACGCAAGCAAGCACACACACACACACACACACACACACCCCAGCCCGGAAGCCCATTGCCCACGCCTCAGCAGAGTGGGGAAAGTGCCTCGCAGGCAAACACTGCTAACCGTAAACAAGCACAATGCCAACAGGGATTGGTGGCAGCGAGAGACACTTCCTTTGTGCCCACCAACCAACCATACTGTTTGTGAAAGCATTTTGAGGACCACAATGGAAATAAGTCCTTGACTTTCCTTAGCACCACATTGATTCGCAAACCATTGAATCTAAGCTCTTTGAAAGCCCTCACCTTCCTTCCATCCTCATACTGTGTGAGCCATGGGGCTGGGTACCAAATGGCAGCCTATTACCTATTCCCTATATAGTGCACATGCAGCACTATCGCAGAAATAGTGCACAATGTCAGGAATGTGATACCATTTGGCAACATATTCCCTGTCGGTTCAGACTATGTGGGTAGGAGACTCTGGGACCCAAACGTTTTAATTCACTTGAGGTTGAGGTTAGGGTTAGCTGTGTAACTTGAGGTTGAGGTTAGGGTTAGCTGTGTAACTTGAGGTTAGGGTTAGCTGTGTCACTTGAGGTTGGGGTTAGCTGTGTAGGTTAAGGTTAGGGTTAGCTTTGTAACTTGAGGTTGAGGTTAGGGTTAGCTGGGCCACTTGAGGTTGGGGTTCGCTGTGTAACTTGAGGTTGAGGTTAGGGTTAGCTGTGTAACTTGAGGTTGAGGGTATGGTTAGCTGTGTCACTTGAGGTTGGGGTTAGCTGTGTAACTTGAGGTTGGGGTTAGCTGTGTAACTTGAGGTTGGGGTTATGGTTGGCTGTGTCACTTGAGGTTGGGGTGTAGCTGTGTAACTTGAGGTTGGGGTTAGCTGTGTAACTTGAGGTTGGGGTGTAGCTGTGTAACTTGAGGTTGGGGTTAGGGTTAGCTGTGTCACTTGAGGTTGGGGTGTAGCTGTGTAACTTGAGGTTGGGGTTAGGGTTGGCTGTGTCACTTGACGTTGGGGTGTAGCTGTGTAACTTGAGGTTGGGGTGTAGCTGTGTAACTTGAGGTTGGGGTTAGGGTTAGCTGTGTAACTTGAGGTTGGGGTTAGGGTTAGCTGTGTAACTTGAGGTTGGGGTTAGGGTTAGCTGTGTCACTTGAGGTTGAGGTTAGGGTTAGCTGTGTAACTTGAGGTTGGGGTTAGGGTTAGCTGTGTCACTTGGGGTTGGGGTGTAGCTGTGTAACTTGAGGTTGGGGTTAGGGTTGGCTGTGTCACTTGAGGTTGGGGTGTAGATATGTAACTTGAGGTTGGGGTTAGGGTTAGCTGTGTAACTTGAGGTTGAGGGTATGGTTAGCTGTGTCACTTGAGGTTGGGGTTAGCTGTGTAACTTGAGGTTGGGGTGTAGCTGTGTAACTTGAGGTTGGGGTTAGGGTTAGCTGTGTCACTTGAGGTTAGGGTTAGCTGTGTTACTTGAGGTTGGGGTGTAGCTGTGTAACTTGAGGTTGGGGTTAGCTGTGTAACTTGAGGTTGGGGTTAGGGTTAGCTGTGTCACTTGAGGTTGGGGTGTAGCTGTGTAACTTGAGGTTGGGGTTAGCTGTGTAACTTGAGGTTGGGGTGTAGCTGTGTAACTTGAGTTTGGGGTGTAGCTGTGTAACTTGAGGTTGGGGTGTAGCTGTGTAACTTGAGGTTGGGGTTAGCTGTGTAACTTGAGGTTGGGGTGTAGCTGTGTAACTTGAGGTTGGGGTTAGGGTTAGCTGTGTCACTTGAGGTGGGAGCTACCATTGTGGTCCTGTGGCTGACAGACATAATCCTGGAAAGCCTGGTCGCAGATCTGTTTGTGCTACTGCATTGCCCTCTCGGATGGTCATTTTGCCGCAACAATGACCCATAGGAGTTGGTGAGACAGCACAAACAGATCTGGGACCAGATTGGGAAGAGGAGAATAACCTAGCTCATCAACAACAACATCCATAAAAACACTGATTTCAACCCACATGGATGGGAAGAGATAGCCTGGTCCCAGGACTGTTTGTGCTGGTATCAGCTGTCCTCCATGTTCGGCTTGACAATGACCATAGAAGTTAGCAAGACAACACAAAAAGGAAACAGGGCATCTGTCCCTTTCGCATCCATGTGGGTTGAAATCAGTACTTTTGTAGTTTATGTACCAGATTGTGTAGAGTGTAGTGATCATGTATAAAGAGAAAGCTAGCCAGTGCATGTGAGGTGACTGGGGCCCATTCAGGCTATGTTGATTAGACTAACAGACAGATCTGTCCTATTTACAGTTTACAGTGTGGAAGGGCTATAAGCTGTCAGGACAGCGTGGAGCTAGATTCCAGCAAGCCACTGTGGAATCTAGCCTTGGCACGTCCTGGCTAACCTAACCCTGTCTGTGGGTCTGACACAGCAGTCCCAGCGCCAGTGGTTTTGGGCTACGGGCACACAGACACAAGCAAGCGCTTACACGCGCGCGCGCGTACGCAATGCACACACACCGACACATGCGGACACAGGTAGATTTACACCTTCTCATTCACACCCAAGTCCAACACCCACCCACACACAGCCAGACAGACAGGCCTTACAATAATTTCTAGCCAGCATTGGGTTCGGGATGTGTGTTATTTTAGCCTGCACTTTGTCTAAAAACTCTACTATTCCTGCACTGAACGAATAGAAGTTTAAGGGCAGTGTATGAAGGATCAGGCCTAGGGGTGTGTGCATGTCTGTGTGGCTCACAATGGCTGTTTGAAATTCAAAAGGAAAAATGACGGTTTTTCTTTTCCCTCGGTCGTATCAGTTACGCTGCAATGACCCGGCAATCAGCTGACTATTTAAGCCTTTTAACTTCGTACACTTCCATTTGACGTGATGCTGACGGGATCAGCAGGGTTTATGTCTGTATTACAGCACTGACTAGTCCACATTCCTGCTGCAGCCCTTCCATGCAATGTACCCCTCACCCCACCCCAAGTCTCTCTCACGCGCACCCACCCACGCACCCACCCACCCACCCACGCACACACACACACACATATACACACACACACACACACACACACACACACACACACACACACAATCGCTCCTAACCATCCCTCCTCACCAACCAGCCAACCAACTATCTATTCACAGTCCTGCCCCCTCAGGCATTCTAATCTTTTAATTGGATCTTTTGTAATTCTAATGAAATAACTGCAGAGTTCCATTAGCAAGAGAGAATGATCCGTAGTTCCGTTAGGACAGAGAAGGATCTGAACTGCTCGGTGTGACAGTGGTCACAGGGACCACTTAGCAGTCAGTGGCTACGTCTCGAAGGGCACAATATTTCCTATACAGTCCGCCTGGGCCCTGGTCAAAAGCAGTGCACTATATAGGGGACTAAGGTGCCATTTGGGGTACATCCTGTCTTTTCCTCCCAGCTAGGTAATTATAGGACCTGTTTCATTTAGCTCATCAATTCACATTGAACAGTACATTAAGGGAAAACAAAGAGCTGTGTGTGTGTGTGTGTGTGTGTGTTTGTGCGTGTGCGCGCGTGCGTGCGTACAATGAGGAGAGAGAAGAGAGATCCAATCGAAAACAATCAACATGTGACCAGTTAGACTGACCCTATTGGTTACAAAAAAAAGAGGAAATCTTTCAAATAGAACTCTATCACATGTATTACAGCTAAATTGCTAGATCCTTCTATGTGCAAGAACATGTCGGTCATGCAAAAGGCGGGGTATCACTGCTGCGTCATCCTTCGGCGTTTCATAGGAAGTTGACTAATTTAGCTCGTCGCGACGACGTCTGAATGCGTTATTATGGTATGTCTCCACCATTACCCTTTTCCTGTCCATAACATGTGAGAAAAGGAAATTGCGTTTTCCTTGCAGCACAGGGACATAGAAAGTGAAGAAACAGCAGATGCGCCTTTCGTAGCGTCAAATATGATCCAGTAGGAGTCATTTCAAAATCACCACACCATTTTCCTTCCCATACAGCCCTGACATATTACTACAAACTACATTTACTTCAGACACTTGAAGAGCAGTAGGCTACAAGGACACCAAATATGTCGTAGATCTGACATTGGCCAGCCCATAGCCTCTCTGTACCCTCTGACATTGGCCAGAAGAGAAGAAGGAGTCACCAATCACCAGATAGAAAACGGGAACGCGGATCATGACCACACACTAAAAGTCCCCTTTGATTCTGACCAGGCAGACTAACAGCAATGACACCGCAACCACAAGGAAATCCAAAATGTACCCCACTGATTTCCAGAATTGCTTTCGAGTAACTTTTCTTTATTAGCATGGTGTCTGTTTGTCAGAATTGTAATAAACGGATGATAATGACGTGACTCAACAATGAATCACCGTGTTGCTAATGTTTGGATTGCATATAGAGAGTTGTGGGAAAAAAATCTCCCTAACAAAATAAGAAACAAACCGAATATCTAGTACAAATGAAGGAACGAGTGTCATGCTTTAACAGCTCACTGGGAAAAGAGTCAAGGAGTCATGAATGTTGTTCATTTTATGACAGTAGAGCTGAGTAGAGAGACTCATAGCGGAGTGTCTCTACTTTTGGGGAGTTTAGCTCGTTAGCTCGCTGCTAGCCCCCCCGTTTGTGTCCCAAATGGCACCCTATTCCCTTCATAGTGCACTCCTTTTGACCAGGGCCCATACGCCATAGCAGTGCACTGTGAAGGGCGTAGGGTATCATTTGGGACTCGACCGCTGTGCTCTGCAGCTGGCCAGGCCTAATGAGAGAGAGATCAGACTTAAACATCAATTCATCTGCCTCATTGAAGAGGACAATGAGGGGCAACTGGTTCAGCAAGGTTAAATAAAGGTTAAATAAAATAAATAAAAGTAAGGAGAGCTATCATGGCTGCTGCTCGTGTAGGACGGGGCCACTTTGTTTACTACGGTTATTGGGCACAGAGGGACAGAAACAGCACACCGCACACACATGGATGCACACGCACACACGCACAGCAACACCGACTGATAGTTCTGCCTACCCTCATGCCAACCTGGCCTCTCTCTCTCTCTCTCTCTCTCTCGACTCTCTTTCCAGGAACAAACAAATAAAAAATACATTTGGGACCTGACCGGCTACTTTTTAAATGTGTGTGTGGGGGTCAGAGTGAAAGACTAGTGAGGTCTCTGATTGACTAAATAAACACATCTCCTCTTGTTATCATGAGAGCTCCCTGGCTGGCTGTAGAAGAGAGGAGATGAGAGGGGAGGAGGGAGGGAGGAGAACAGGAAAGATTGAAGAAAGCAAAGGAGAAGAGAGGAGAGGCTGGCTGGCTGGTCTGCATGGAGTCCCCCTAGGCCTCCCCTGGCCTGACAGGGCATCTGTCTTCATTAAAGAGAACCCAGTGTGCATGACAGCCACTGAAACGCTGGTGTCTTCACGAGTAATGAAGACAGATGACTGCCCCCAAGAACCCGTCAAAAGGAGGGGGAAAAAAAAGGCAGAAGGTTGAACTATATCAAATATGAAAAAGCAATGCTTAGGGAGAATCCAACACCGCAGTTATTCAACAAAAAAACCTCAACGGGAAGGGTTACAGAGAAGCAACAATTGAACTAGCTACTGTTTTGTGGTTTGACGGTGTGTTGTGTTTTTCTTCTTAGTTGTGTCATTCGTGGCTTGCTCCCTACAACACAACATCACACCCCCGCTCCTTCTTTTCCACACTGCTTCTCTTTCTGACAGCCCCACAGGCCCCCTGGACGCCTATGGGAATGGACTTAAGTTTTGTCTGTCCGAGGCAGGCCTGTTGTTAACAGAGCCAGAGGAGTGTCTGAAATCTGGGACGGAGGGAAGGCGGTGAGCGAGGGAGGAAATATTCAAACTCTGGCAGAGAAAAAGACAGCGAGAAAAAACCCGTTGGCTCTTCTGAAGCCCGAGCAACATTTCAAGTTACTAATTTATTCATCAATTTAACCACTGAATAATTCATCTACTTATTCATTTATAGCTATTTAGCTCCGGAGAAATATCATTAACAGCAACAATACTTCCAACTAAAAACGCGTACTACTTTCACGACCTCTGTGGTTCCCACATGTCAAGCTCACGCCGTCACAGTGGCGATTGTGACGAGAACAAGGCATGTACAGTAATCTGCCTGGCTGACGTTATGTCCTAAGTGTCAGGTTTCTCGCTATGTCCCTCTCTCTTTTCCTCTCGCTTTTCCATCTGTACTTTCTTACTTTGCATGCACAGCCAACCCCGCAAGGTCCGAACTCAGGTGGCTGGCATTATCACGGCGAGCCTGAACCTGTGGTTTAGCACAACAGCCTCTCAGAAGTCAAACAAACACACACAGACAGACACAGAGACTAGCATAGCATTAGCTAGCTGTCCCAGTTAGGTGAGTTGCCCCAACAGGCTCTTGAGGTGGGAGGGGGGGGGGGGTTAAGAGGGTGAGTGCAGGGCAGAGGGTGGGGGCGGAGATCCAAGTCCCAGTCTCGTCCTGTCAAATCACACACACACACACACACACACACACACACCCTCTAGCCTTGACAGTCAGCTCCCTAGTTAGAGCAGTCCTGCCTGGGGTGAACAACAAGCCCAGCGGCACACACTGAGTCCTGCATCCAGCTAGCTCAGCGGGAGAGCGTGACACAGGACATGCAAACAGGATGCCATTGACTTACATTGAACGCTGGCGCTGCCGGTCCAGGCGAAGGGGTCCAGGCCCGCGAAGAAGGGGCTTGCCTTCCGCAGCATGCACGTACCCCGGCTGGTGACATCATAAAGCTGGCGGGGGCCCATCCCCAGAGCTTCCATACAGTCAAACATGGTGGTGGAGCTTTAACCCTCCTTCTACTGTTACAGTACCACTTCCCTAGTCCCTACCTCTTGAGAACACACAGATAAACCCTGATGCTCTACCTACCCCTCTTCCTTCCTCCTGGAGTAGCTAGGTCACCTCACTGTAGTACAACAACAACAACAACAACAACAACAACAACAGCAAAGGTCCTGGTTCAAACCCCTCCTGTAGCTCTGATGTGTTGCTGCCTCCTGCTACCTTTTCCCCCCTTTCCTTCCTTCCTTCCTTCTCTCTCTCTCTCTCTCTCTCGCCTGTTCTCTCCTTTCCTTCTGGAACTTCTGTTCCCCCTTTTCCCTTCCCCTTGTCTGGAATGCAGGGCTGGTTCCTGCCTGGCTGTGGCTGCTCCTCTGAGCTCTCTGTTGCTCTATCGTTCTCCCCTCGCCCTAGGGCAAGCTGCTCCCTGTCTGCTGTAAAAGACCTAAATAACAGCTCCCTCTCTTTCACACAGCCCTCTCTCTCTCTCTCTCTCTCTCTCTCTCTCTCACTGCTGCGTCCCAGGCATACACAGCATAGTGGAGTGAACCAACCGCCTCAGCCTGAGAGCGAGAGGGGGTGGAGAGAGAGAGAGCGAGAAAGAGAGAGGATCTGGAGGGAGGGGGTGGAGAGAGAGAAAGAGAGTGAGAGAGCGAGAGAGCGAGCGAGAGGAGGAGGGATGGGGAAGAGGAGGGGAGGGGGCCAGAGCCCTTTGCTTCTAGGAAGGGACTGACTTGGTTAGCGGACAAAACTTTATTCCATTCTTCTCAACTCCTCTTTTTTTGTCCACGGCTTTCTTTTGTGTTTCATATTTCAGCCTGAACGCAAACAAACACAACCTCTCTCCTCCTCTGCCCTATTCAGATCCCTCTCCTCCTGTTGGTTGTCTCCATTTGTCTTTGCACTGCACCTCCCCCATTTCCCCTGCAGCCAATCTGAGTCCCCTCCCTCCCTCCCTGACCCCCCGTCTCTAATCATAACCATATTAAAGTCTGGACAGGCAGACACAGAGAAAGAGAGAGGGAGAGAAAGAGGGAGGGAGGGAGAGAGAGAGAGAGAGAACTGTGCTGAACCCAGATGCCAGGCTAAATCCCTCCCTTTTGTCTATCTGTTTCTCTCGCTCACTCCCCCTTTCCCTCTCTCCTCCTCTCCCTTCCCTTCTCTCTCCATCTCGCTCTCTTTCTCTCTCCTTCCCCTTTTTTCTCATTCTTTCTGTTTTTTCTCTCTCTATCCTCCCCTCGCTCTCTCTCTGGCAGTGCTTTAACAGTGATGAATGAGAGCCTGCGTGGCTCAATCCCCTCAGTGCATTAAGTCAGATAAATACCCTCAATACACACACACACACACACACACACACACACACACACACAAACACACATACACACATACACACTGTGAGATTGGCAGTGAACACACTCCTCTCAAACTCATCTGACCTCCTTCAAGTCAAAACAAATATATAACTGGAGCTAACTGGAGACTCAGGTGAAATAAGAGAGAAGAATGGATATAAACATGGGCAATAAGGGTAACACTTTCTATAAAAAAAAA
Organism: Oncorhynchus mykiss; assembly: GCF_013265735.2. Classification (NCBI taxonomy): domain Eukaryota; kingdom Metazoa; phylum Chordata; class Actinopteri; order Salmoniformes; family Salmonidae; genus Oncorhynchus; species Oncorhynchus mykiss. The sequence goes on along the minus strand of NC_048580.1, from coordinate 41,350,839 downwards.
AAACGTGTGGTCAAGTGTACTGAGGCTCTCTGTTAAATACACTTCAAATAAGCTGTCATTTGATTGTAATATAATGCTTCATTAGTGTCATAACACGTGTTCTTTGTGTTACAAGACATTATAAAAGGGCATTACAAAGCTATATACATGTGTACTTGGGACAAAATACTAGCGTGAACACGGAAGACAAAATAAAGGATTTCCATAAAAGGTCTCTTAACAGACGATGTGTCGTGCCGACGTGACACACCTGAAAGGTAATTGCACCACCAGACACAGACACACAAGTCATGCCTCACATTCTAAACCACCAGTCAACATTCCTAAAGCATGAAGCACACCGAGAAGCTCACTGCGGATAGACTGCCTATAGGTACTTATCACAGCGGGAGGCAGTTTCTTCTCTCGCTAGAACAAACGCCGTACCTGCTGCGTGCCGACCCAGTAACCACAAACCTGCAGTTTCTACTTGTAGAATCGGAATGCTCGTCGGTGACCAACAACTTGACTTTGAGCGGATCAGAGAGCAAGAACCCCCAACAGGAGTGACAAATGGAGTTGGTCCCATCTTTGCTGCCATAACAGCCGCCACTCTTCTGGGAAGGCTTTCCACTCAATGTTGGAACTTTGCTGAGGGGACTTGCTTCCATTCAGCCACAAGAGTATTAGTGAGGTCGGGTAATGATGTTGGGCGAGTAGGCCTGGCTCGCAGTATGCGTTCCAATTCATCCCAAAGGCGTTCGATGGGGTTGAGGTCATGGCTCTGTGCAGGCCAGTCAAGTTCTTCCACACGGTTCTCGACAAACCATTTCTGTATTGACCTCACTTTGTACACAGGGTTATTGTCATGCTGAAACAGGAAAGGGCTTTCCCCAAACTGTTGCCACAAAGTTGGAACCACAAGATTTCCTAGAATGTCATTGTCTGCTGTAGCATTAAGATTTCCCTTCACTGAAACTAAGGGGCCTATCCCGAACCATGAAAAACAGCCCCAGTCCATTATTCCTCCTTCACCAAACTTAACAGTTGGCACTATGCATTGGGGCAGGTAGCATTCTCATGGCATCCGCCAAACCCAGATTCGCCCGTCAGACTGCCAGATGGTGATGTGTGATTCATCACTCCAGAGAACGTGTTTCCCCTGCTCCAGAATCCAATGTGGGCAATATTTACACCTCTCCAGCCGACGCTTGGCATTGTGATCTTAGGCATGTGTGCGGCTGGTCAGCCGTGGAAACCCATTTCATGAAGTTCCCAACGAGCATTTCTTGTGCTGGCGTTGCTTCCAAAGGCAGTTTGGAACTTGGTAGTGAGTGTTGAAACCGAGGACAGGCCAAGCTCCCATTCTGTGAGCTTGTGTGGCCTACCACTTCACGGCTGAGCCGTTGTTGCTCCTAGATGTTTCCACTTCACAATCACAGCACTTACAGTTGACCGGGACAGTTCTATCAGGGCAGAAATGTGACGAACTAACTTGTTGGAAAGGTGGCATCCTATGACGGTGCCACGCTGAAAGTCATTCTACTGCCAATGTTTGTCTATGGAGATTGCATGGCTGTGTGCTCAATTTTATACACCCGTTGTGGCTGAAATAGCTGAATCCACTAATTTCAAGGGGTGACCACATACTTTTGTATATATAGTGTATATTGTGCTAACTAGTGAATATGCTAACGTTAGCTAGCTAGCTAAACATTTGTCTATGGGCTGGCAGTGACAGTATGGGATTATGGAGAGTTAATTCAATTGTTTATTCTTCATCTTGCTAGGTAGTTATCTAGCTGTGGCCATCTGGCTAGTATCAACAAGGGCATTCTACAAAATAGAAACATTAGCGCAGCTAGCTAATAAACTAAGACTATGCAACATATACAGACATGCATTACCAAACAACGCTACTGCCACCTTCTGGTTCGGAGTATTTTAACAAGGCTGAATGGCTGATGACGTCAAGGTTGTTGCTGTGTGAACACAAAAGAGATTGACTGCCGACAGTGTTCAGAGGTGCTAAGTACTGCAGGCAAACATTTGACAATCCTACCGGTGTGTCTGAGCTATTAGAGTTTCATCTTCCCTTCAACTCACTATAGCTTTCCATATAGCGTTCAAAGAAACCCTGCAACCCTGCTCTGCAATTAGAATGATTTACACTCAGGCCGTGTCTCAAATGAGGGGTCAAAAGTAGTCCACTAATTACCGTAGGCAATAGGGTGCCATTTGGGACACAGGCAAAGTGATGTATAGTGAATCAATAGCCAATATATGATTAATAAATAAGACCGACACTGGTTCAACTGTTGAGCAGTCGACAGACGCTAGCTGGTTGTCCCATAAAACAAACAACTGAACACAATACAATTGGATGAGGAGGAGGGATTCACCATAGAATGAGCTCATGCTCTGTGCACTCCCTGCCTGAACATCCATCGCCCCTGTCAGACTGGTGGAAGTGGTACGACCCATCAGGCAGCAACAACACAATTTCCTGTCAATCTGTGCTACTGGCTTGCTGGGCTCTCTCCATAAACACACACACACACGCACACGCACACACACACACAGCCTAAGCTGTCACACACACACACATTCACACACACACACACGAATGCATGAACACACACATGCACGCACACACACAGACACACACACACACACAAACCATCAAACAGGCAAAGTGTCAATACAGGATTAAGATTGAATTCTACTACACCGACTCCAACACTTGTCGGATGTGGCAGGACCTGCAAACTATTACAGACTACAAAGGGAAGCACAGCCGCTAGCTGCCCAGTAACATGAGCCAACCAGACGTGCTAAATTACTTCTATGCTCGCTACAAGGCAAGCAACACTGAAGCATGCATGAGAGCATCAGCTGTTCCAGACGACTGTGTTATCACGCCCTATGTAGCCGATGTGAGTAAGACCTTTAAACCTTTAAACCTTTAAACATTCACAAAGCCGCAGGGCCAGACGGATTACCCTGACGTGTACTCCGAGTATACGCTGACCAACTGGCAAGTGTCTTCAACAACATTTTCAAACTGTCCTTGACTGAGTCTGTAATATCAACATGTTTCAAGCAGACCACCATAGTCCCTGTGCTCAAGAACACTAAGGTAACCTGCCTAAATGACTACCGACCCGTATCACTCATGTCTGTAGCCGTGAAGTGTTTTGAAAGGCTGGTCATGGCTCACATCAACACCATTATCCCAGAAACCCTAGACCCACTCCAATTTGCATACCGCCCCAACAGATCCACAGATGATGCCATCTTTGTTGCACTCCACACTGCCCTTTCCCACCTGGACAAAAGGAACACCTACGTGAGAATGCTATTCAATGACTACAGCTCAACGTTCAACACCATAGTGCCCTCCAAGCTCATCACAAAGCTAAGGACCCTGGGACTAAACACCTCCCTCTGCAACTGGATCCTGGACTTCCTGACGGGCCACCCCCCAGGTGGTAAGGGTAGGTAACAACACATCTGCCACGCTGATCATCAAAACGGGGGCCCTTCAGGTGTGCGTGCTCAGTCCTCTTCTGTACTCCCTGTTCACCCATGACTGCATGGCCAGGCACGACTCCAACACCATCATTAAATTTGCCCATGACACAACACCTGGTAGGCCTGATCACCGACAACGATGAGACAGCCTACAGGGAGGAGGTCAGAGACCTGGCCGTGTGGTGCCAGGATAACAACCTCTCCCTCAGTGTGATCAAGACAAAGGACTGAACATGCCTCCATTCTCATCGTAGGGGCTAGAGTGGAGCAGGTTGAGAGCTTCAAGATCCTTGGCGTCCACATCACCAACAAATTAGTCACTTTAACTCTACCTACATGTACATATTACCTCAATTACCGTGACTCTGTACCGGTACCCCCTGTATATAGCCTCTCTACTGTTTTTTTTATTTTTTACGGCTGCTCTTCAATTATTTGTTATTTTTTACTTATCTATTTTTAATTAACACTTATTTTTCTTAAAACTGCATTGTTGGTTAAGGGCTTGTAAGTAAGCATTTCACTGTAAGGTCTACCTGTTGTATTCGGCGCATGTGACAAATACAATTTGATTTTATTGGACTGGCTGCCTTCTAAGTCTCACACTTAGTCCTCACTCTTCTCCTTTCCCTGTTTCATGAAGCAAACCTTGCTTTCACATTTGGAGGTATGGGGGGGGGGGAGCAGGAGAGGGGGTATAAGGAATGATATTGATTAAATTGTTTATTGATTTTAAAGCCTCTTCCCTATTGGGATGTATCATTTATTTTCTTAAGTTGGCAGTAGGCAGGATGCGTGCGTGCGTGCGTACACACACACACACACACACACACACACTTAAAGAGCCCTTTTCTTGCAGTAGCAAACCGTAAAGAACATCAATAGTTTTGGATTCTTCAAATAATTGTCAAGTAATAAAGCAGGAGAGTTTATGACAGGAACTAAAGAACATTGAGGTGGTGATAGAGCAGAAGCATTCCCCGCAAATATACACTACAGGACCTACATCTCTACAGGACAGAATGCTAAGGCACCAGTCAATACCTCAGTGAAGCGTATTCATTGTTGCCAAGGGAAGCCAGGCTTCCCTCAAAAATTGGAGAAAAAAAATCAAGTAGGAGCGAGTATTTGGCCTCCCTTGATAAAAAAGTATAAAATAGTAGCCAATCAGAGTTGAGCTAAATTGAGTGAGCTCAACTGTGAATGGTCCTGGCCCACCAAAAAAAAGTGTCAAAGGAAGCCAGTTTGGGTTTGGCTTCACTCTAATCACATCACATCGAGAGAAAAACGTCACTGACAGAACAAGAACTTGAATTGTTGCATATCATTGTGTTGTTGTCCTCCGGTGGCTAGCTAGCAAGCTAAAATGGTATCTTTCCTAAATTAGCCATGGATGGAGATAGGGATTTGGACTTGTGGTTTTACTTTATTCTCTGTACTGGCCAATGATTAAAACGCCGATTCTGACCCAACCATTAATTCATACATTCTACCCCTGACCTGAGAGGATGGAAGTTCAATATGTAGCTCGATGTAGTAGGTTAATGTTAACTACCTGGCCTACATTTAAGTGTGTTCTTTATGACAGATCATAGACTGTTTTGTCAACATGAAAGAGAGGAGGATGGCATTGGCGTTTCGCTACAAGTAGGGTGAATCAACCTGTTTTTTCTACTTGCACAGACAGACAGACCGACCGAGCCACATCATATTTACCCTATGTTGATTGGACTAAATCGTTTTTGGTATGTTTTAGCTGTCACCGTATTAGACTAAGCATAGGTGATTTGATGATGTTGAAAGGGTGCTGGAATAGTGGAGGCAGCTAGTCCAACACTCTAACCACTCGGCTAACCCTGCCGCCCCTAACTGTTTGTTACCACGGTCACAAGGCATATGAACTAAGAAGTTATAGAACAAACGATGCAATTATCCCAACACGTAGGTTGTAATATGGCTTTTTTCTGACTTGGCTTTCCCAGGGATTTTACTCACTCACCGCTACTGCAATACCTAACCTTTAAGTCAGGGTTCCCCAACTGGCATCCCGCAGCCTGAATTTTGCCCACAAATGGTTTTATTCGGCCCCTCTACATTTTTGAGCAAAAAAATCTCAACATTTAATCTTTTTATTCCTGGTTGGACAAAAACTCTGTAAAAACACCAGGAAATGGTCTCCAAGTTATTTTACTTTTGGAAATCTGGTCCCACGTATTCCCACACATAAAAGACACATGGGACTGTATACAAATGTAAGCAAAGTTTGAAAATATCTTACTTTTTCAAATATTATAACTGTTTGGGCATCTTGTGGTCCATTTGCAGGATACAAATGATTTGTAATTAAGTTCCAGCCCCCGGACAATCCACTCAAGAAAAAAATAGTCTCGCGGCTGAATCTAGTTGATGATCCCTGCTTTAAGTGTCACGACTTCCGTCGGTCCCTCTCCTAGTTCGGGCGGCGTTCGGCAGTCGACGTCACCGGCCTTCTAGCCATCGCCGATCCACCTTTCATTTTCCATTGGTTTTGTCTTGTCTTCCCTCACACCTGGTTTCAATTACATCAATTACATGTTGTGTATTTAACCCTCTGTTCCCCCCATGTCCTTGTCCAGAATTGTTTCTTGTAGTGCTTGTGTACGTTATGCTGGTTATTACCGGGTTTTGTTTGACCCATTCATTGATTGTTTACGGTGGTTTTTATGTTGATTAAACGACACCGTTGTAAATGCGTTTCCGCTCTCCTGCGCCTGACTTCTCTGCCGCCAGTACGCACCCCGTTACAGTCAGTTTTCTAGTAGTTTCTTTTTACAGACATTGATGGTCTTGTGAAGGTCATTTTTTCTTTCTTTCTCTTTCTTTATGTCCACTTCTCCCTCCTACTTTTACAATAATGTCTCTTGAGTAACATGTTTTTACCAGAAGACTGCTTCTCACAACTTTTTTTCCTGGAAACGATGACTGGTCCCCCCATCAATCCCCTGTCAAACAGGCAGAAACATGCCAAACCATCCACACATCTAAGGGTTGACGCTGACTAAACCTATGTCGTCATCTTTAAAGAATAAAAGAAAACATTTTGTAATCGACCAACCCACACTTAATAACTGCCCTTATTGAGTACATTTGATTTGCAGGCTCTCTCACTAACTTTCTCCCACTTTGACATTTCTTTCACTGTGTTTTGAGCTCATAATTCAGACCAATAATCCTGACTTCTCCGTTTCTAAGCGCTACACAAAGTTAGTAAAAGTATGCAAAGTTTTATAATGCCCCATGCAACAAAAAAAACTCTCTCCACGCAGTGTGTTTGGACATTTAATACACATACTCCATACTGATTGTGACCCAGGCCAGGTCCCTGCCTCCCTGCCTCCTCCCCTTCCTCCCTGGCCATAGAGCCTGAACTCTGCAGCAACCCCCCACTGGGCCACTAACTTTCCCCTAAACATCTCCTGCCTTTCTCTCCCTCCCTCTCACTCGGTTTGTCTCACAATTCATCACCCTTTCTCCTGAATTCCCACTTTTCCTTTTCCTCTGCTCCTTCTCCCCTCATTTTATCATGCTTGTTATTACTCCCCTATCTCTCCTCTCCGTCTTTTCTCTATGGTGTGTTTTGTGTGAATGTTTTCTCATTGCTTTTCTTTCCTATTCTTTGCTGTTAATTATCCTATGAATGCTCACCAGCTCTATTGTCATGCTTTGTGACGGAGCAACATTTGAAGTATTTTGGGGTTGGTAAAATACCCCCGCACAGCGCCTATTTGCACCTCTACCGGATGGAAACTACAAGTGTAGTGGCTGTGCTCAACGCAATAGCAATTCCAAATGTAGATCCTTCAAACACCGCCAAACAGGGAAACAGATCCCAATCAAAGCTGTTATCACGTGCTCCACTAACGCAGTTATTTATAACTTGTTCTTGTGCTAAAAATTCCGCTAGCCAGCACCTTGCCTAAACAGACGTGCGTTTATTTCGCCTCCAGGAAAGTAGATTGAACCAGGTTTTCCTCTAGGATTCTGCCTGTGCTTAGCTCCATTTCCTTTCTTTCTTATCCTGAAAAACTCCTCAGTCCTTAATGATTACAAGCATACCCATAACATGATACAGTCACCACTATGCTTGAGAATATGGAGAGTGGTACTCAGTAAAGTGTTTGTATTGGATTCGGCCCAAACATAACACCTTTTTATTCAGGACAAAAAGTGAATTGCTTTGTCACATTTTCTAAAATATTAATATTAAAATAGTTGTATTCTGTACAGGCTTCCTTCTTTTCACTCTGTCAACTAGGATATTATTGTGGAATAACTACAATGTTGTTGATCTATTATCAGTTTTCTCCTATCACAGCCATTAAACTCTGTAACTATTTTAAAGTCACCATTGGCCTCGGTGAAATCGCTGAGTGGTTTCCTTCCTTTCCAGCAACTGAGTTAGGAAGGACGCCTGTATCCTTGTAGTGACTGGGTGTATTGCTACACCATCCAAAGTGTAATTAATAACTTCACCATGCTCAAAGGGTTATTCAATGTCTGCTTTTTTTACCCATCTGCCAACAGGTGCCCTTCCTTGTGAGGCATTGGAAAACCTCCCTGGTCTTTGTGGTTGAATCTGTTTGGAATTCACTGCTCAACTGAGGGACTTTATAGATAATTGTATGGGTGGGATACAGAGTTGAGGTAGTCATTCAAAAATCATGCTAAACACTATTATTGCACACAGAGTGAATACATGCAACTTATTATGGGACTTGTTAAGCACATTTTACTCCTGAACTTATTTAGGCCTGTCAGAACAAAGGGGTTGATCACTTATTCACTCAGCTTTTCATATTTAATTCAATTCTAACAAAGTCTCAGAACATGAACCCATTTTGACATTATGGTGTAATGTGTTTAGGCCAGTGACCATTTTCTATTCAGGCTGTAAAATAACAAAATGTGGAAAAAGTCAAGGGGTGGGAATACTTTATGAGGTCGCTGTATGTTTTTTGTAAACATAAAAAAAGAAAAATGTTAATCATATTTTTTTGGAGTGGCGGCAACGATTTAGCAGCAGGGAGCCGTTGCTAAAAGTATATAGGGGAAACACTGACGGGCCTATAGTATTCATTAAACCCCAAAGGCAGTAGTGGTGCCATGAAGCCTGCACATGCTGTAAGCTGTCCTTCAGAGTTGAAGTGAATCAGGTTTTAATACTGTTTTCCATTTTGATGTACAGATAAGACCTACAGTACTACACAACACATTGTTGCCACTTCCTCTGTCCGCAAATCAGAGTCATTCCTTACAGTCCTTTCTTACAGCCAACCAAGAAATCAATACTATTGCGAGGTTATAAAGCCAGGAGTAGGTTTCTGGGATAATAAGCAGGACTTGGCACGGTGATATCTGTACCATGTGTGCAGTCAGTGTGTGGACGTGCTGAAACAGATTGCCAGTGATGACAGTGATGTAGAACGCCACTTCAGCTCCCTCCCTCCCCCCCTCCCTCCTTCCCTCCCTCCCTCCACGGTTAGTTACCAACACACACATACAGTATGCACGCAGATCACACACACACAGACAATCCAAGCTACATGCTCTCTAGGTCAGATCTGTTCTCTAGGTTAGATCAGTTTTCTAGGTCAGATCTGTTCTCCAGGTCAGATCTGTTCTCTAGGTCAGATCTGTTCTCTAGGTCAGATCTGTTTTCTAGGTCAGATCTGTTTTCTAGGTCAGATTGGTTCTCTAGGTTAGATCTGTTTTCTAGGTCAGATCTGTTCTCCAGGTCAGATCTGTTCTCCAGGTCAGATCTGTTCTCTAGGTCAGATCTGTTTTCTAGGTCAGATCTGTTTTCTAGGTCAGATTGGTTCTCTAGGTTAGATCTGTTTTCTAGGTCAGATCTGTTCTCCAGGTCAGATCTGTTCTCCAGGTCAGATCTGTTCTCTAGGTCAGATCTGTTCTTTAAATCAGATCTATTCTCTAGGTCAGATCTGTTCTCTAGGTCAGATCTGTTCTTTAAATCAGATCTATTCTCTAGGTCAGATCTGTTCTCTAGGTCAGATCTGTTCTTTAAATCAGATCTATTCTCTAGGTCAGATCTGTTCTCTAGGTCTCTAGGACATAACTCTTCCAACTGACTCACTCACACGGACACAAGTAACACACAAATGCACACTGATAATACACTCAAACGTGAGCAACTACTACTGTGTCGAATAAAAGGACACCTCAGGGATTCACAAACCTTTTTTTGCTCTCTGACCCACCAAATGAGGTGTCCTTTGATTCGTGACTAGAGGTCGAGCGATTATGATTTTTCAACGCCGATACCAATTATTGGAGGACTAAAAAGCCGATACCGATTAATCTGCCATTTTTTTGTTGTTGTTGTTGTAATAATGACAATTACAACAATACTGAATGAACACTTATTTTAACTTCATATAATACATCAATAAAATCAATTTAGCCTCAAGTAGATAATGAATCATGTTCAATTTGGTTTAAATAATGCAAAAACAAAGTGTTGGGGAAAAAAGTGCAATATGTGCAATGTAAGAAAGCTAATGTTTCAGTTCCTTGCTCAGAACATGAGAGAATATGAAAGCTGGTGGTTCCTTTTAACATGAGTCTTCAATATTCCCAGGTAAGAAGTTCTAGGTTGTAGTTATTATAGGAATTATAGGACTATTTCCCTCTATACCATTTGTATTTCATTAACCTTTGACTATTGGATGTTCTTATAGGCACTTTAGTATTGCCAGTGTAACAGTATAGCTTCCGTCCCTCTCCTCGCTCCTCCCTGGGCTCGAACCAGCAATACAACGACAACAGCCACCATCGAAGCAGCGTTACCCATGCAGAGCAAGAGGAACAACTACTAGAAGGCTCAGAGCGAGTGACATTTGAAATGCTATTAGCACGCACTAACTAGCTAGCCATTTCACTTCGGTTACACCAGCCTCTTCTCAGGAGTTGATAGGCTTGAAGTCATAAACAGTGCAATGCTTGACGCACAATGAAGAGCTGCTGGCAAAACACACGAAAGTGCTGTTTGAATGAATGTCTACGCGCCTGCTTCTGCCTACCACCGCTCAGTCAGATACTTAGATACTTGTATGCTTGTATGCTCAGTCAGATTATATGCAACGCAGGACACGCTAGATAATATCTAGTAATATCATCAACCATGTGTAGTTAACTAGTGATTATGTTTGATTGTTTTTTATAAGATAAGTTTAATACTAGCTAGCAACTTACCTTGGCTTACTGCATTTGCGTAACAAGCAGTCTCCTTGTGGAGTGCAACGAGAGAGAGGCAGGTCATTATTGCGTTGGACTAGTTAACTGTAAGGTTGCAAGGTTGGATCCCCCGAGCTGACAAGGTGAAAATCTGTCGTTCTGCCCCTGAACGAGGCAGTTAACCCACCGTTCCTAGGCCGTCATTGAAAATAATGTGTTCTTCACTGACTTGCCTAGTTAAATAAAGGTATAAAAAAAATATCTTAAAAAAAACCCCCCAAAAATACAGATTTTTTATTATTATGAAAACTTGAAATCGGCCCTAATTAATCGGCCATTCCGATTAATCGGTCGACCTCTATTCGCGACCCACCAATTGAGGTGTCCTTTGATTCGTGACCCACCAATTGAGGTGTCCTTTGATTCGTGACCCACCAATTGAGGTGTCCTTTGATTCGTGACCCACCAA